>NC_044906.1:2816106-2998757 GCF_001633185.2 Quercus lobata | reverse complement strand
TTTTTTTTTTTTTTTTTTTTTTCTTTTTTTTTTTTATGGTTGTTGTGTGGTTTTTGGGTTTGGTGGTAGCATGGTGGCTGGTTTTTTTTGGTTGTTGTGGTGGTTTCTTGGTGGTTCTTGTTGTGGCCAAAGCTGTGGCTATAGTGTTTGATGGGTGTTTGGTCCATCTGGATATGGGGTGGTGGGTTTTGATTATGTTCTATGGGTTTGATTCCCATCGTGGCTATGGTTGTAGTGTTTGGTGGGTTTTTTAGTGGTGGTTTTGTGGGTGGAGGTGGTGGTGGATTTTATGGGTTTTGTTCTCGGTGGGAGGGGTGGGTTTTTTTCGCAGTGATGGTGATGGGTTTTTTCGCAGTGGTGGTGGTGGGTTTCTTGTGGCAGAGGTGGTGGTGATGGGTTTTTTTGTGTTGGTGGAGGAGGGTTTCTTGTTTCAGAGTTGATGGTGATGGGTGGTTGAAAGAGAGAGACAGTGAGGAAAAGATAAAAAGAATGATGAGAGAGAAGAGAGAGAGAGAGATTGGATTATATTATTTTATTGAGCAGTATATATTATTTTAATGAGTTGAATAGGAAAATAAAAATTGGGATATTGGGTATGTTGTAAAATGATATGGTATAATAGATAAAGTAGTTTTTAAGATGATAAAATGAGATTTTTCTAAGAAACCGAATGCTAATGCTCTATCCCAAATAAAGAGTGAAGACAGCTAGCTGGAAAGCACATGTATCTTATCTACCTCAATCCTCAAATGCAACTTGGTTTCACGCTTCTTTCTCAGCATTTACTAGGTGCTAAATTGCTAATGCCTCAGTTGCCTTTGCTGAATTAGTCATAACTTTCTTCGTCATTGCATGCACTCCTTCCCCTTGCTAAATAGCCATGCATGCATGCATGCAAGTACGTCAAACGTCTGGTGAGCTTCATGGTTATGCTAAACTTTATCATGAAAGAGTTTTGTTCTAACTTCATCATGTAGTCCCTTAAATTAAACAAACTGTGAGAAGATTTTACACTCTCTCCTTCCATTTTCTCAATAATTCCAGCTATTAGAGAAATTTTGACCAATATAGAAAACTAAGCAATCAACTTCAAAATTTGGGACTAAGATTGTTGTTGTTAAAACGAAAACTTAGCAATGAATTGGTCCGCTAAGAACATAAAAGTGTAAAAATCTAAAATTGGCCCTCACTTTTTTTCAGGTAGCCTTGTTTCAAAGTCACTAGTAACCCTCCAACCCCAAGTCTATTCTTATCTGGCACCATTATGGTTTAAGGGTCAACTAACCAATTTTTGTGTCCCTAGAATTTGGCTTAAACGATCTAATTGTGGTGGAAATTTACAAATTTAATATCAAAATTTCAAAGTGGAAAAAATCTATTAAATTAATAACTCCTGGAACAAAAAAAAGAAAATACAAAAGTTATCATGTTGCAATTTTTCTTTTTTCAAAAGTACTTGGCCACAATTTCAATCCAATTGTCATACTTGGCCTTGATTCCAAAAGTATGACAATTGAGAGGTTAGGTCATCTACTTCAACTTTTGATGAAGTGCGGTTCGCACAGATCTCTCATATGATTTTCCACATGAATAGGGTGGAAGGTGAGGTCGAGAATTTAAGTGTTCATTTGGTATTGTAAGAAGTAGAGTTTTAATTGTATATATATATATATATATATATATATATATTGTTATAGAGCAGTAACTAAAAATTTATATAGCGTTTTGAGTGTTTGGTAAATTTACAGAGAATGATGCTTGAAAGTTTTTGATTTATAAGCATGAAAAATGAACCCTAGATTTCTTTCCTAAGAAGTTCTAAATTTCATTTTTAACCTTTAAGTTGAGAGTTTAAGAAGCACTTTAGCGATATTTTGGAAATTTCTACTAAGAGCTTTAATGCTTTAAAATATTTTAATATCCCTTGAAATGTATTAAAAGTCTTATAGCTCAATAATATTTTTTAGTTTGATCATTTATAAAAAGAAGTAGGGTTCAAATTCCTTACCCCTATTTATTGTAACAATTAAATTATAAAAAAAAAACAGACGGACCTAAGACTTAATGGATGTATGAATAACTTATTGTTTTTAAATAATGAGGTGAAGCAGTTTCCAAAGAAATATCCTAAAACTTTAAAAAATATAAAGTAAAATACAAGCAGTACAAATTGAACCTTTTCTTTTTTAGTGTACTACTTGTAGTCGTTTAGAACAATGCCTAAGGGAGAAGGAGACCTTAATCACATATAGTTGGTTCTGTTCTGTCAATATGGCTTGCTTTTAAGTAAAGAAAATGAGAAGCATCCCAAATTACCTAACCATGCTGTGTGGGTTGAATTGATACGTCATGCTTTGCTGATGCCTAAGGCCTATACCTCCTCTTGAAAAATTTTAATACCACAACCAAGTCCACACCTATTTGTTGAACTATATCATGATTTATGAGTGGTGGAAGTCAATGCAAGAAAAAAAAAGTCATTGTTTAATTATATGAAGGGTTGTGTTAATTGGCACCAATTTTTTTTTTTTTTTTTTTACTTTTTTCTAACAATTTTTTTTTTTTTTTTACAATTTAGGTCATTTTTTCAGTTTTGTAGGTACTATTTAGTGTCTTTTTAGACTTTTTCTGACAAAATTTTGTCTTTTTTGTACTTAATAAGTACCAAGCGGTGCTTGTAAACATTTCCCTTATATGAATATGTGTTATGAATATGTGTAGGTTTGTTCAACTCACTATTCACGGCTCAAACCCCAAACGAAAACTTTGGTTTCAACCCCCACAATTTCCCAAAAGTGATTCGTTTCTAGAAGTCTATTAGTTTTCATTGTTTGGAAAGTTTGGTTAACTCCCTGGTTCTGGAGAGTGAAGCTAGCTAGGTTGGTGTTGGTGGCATGGAGCTTTTTTTGCCTGAATAAGCACGTAAAGGCCTCATACTTAAATTCTGTGGCACAAAATGCTGCCTATAAAACTTCATTGAAGCCATACAAGACGTGGTCCTTGTCTATATCTTAGCTTTCAAGCCATATTGACGCGTTCTCTTTTTATAATCATCATACTAACACAATGAAGCTTTCTTTTTAACGTAGTTGCATGCGAAGTTCTAAGTCATTGGATGTCAAAATAATAATAATAATAATGATTAAGTTAATTAAAACTCACAATATTAATATTTTTGATGGGTTTTTAATAAAACCGCTAAAATACCATTCATACATAGTAAAATATGACAATGTTCAAATGGAATACAAATTTTCTATACCAATTTTTATCTATGAAGCACGGGTGCGTTTTCGGATTCGGATCAAGGATGTCAATACCGTACTGGAGGCCGTACCGGTTTGGCTACCGGTACGATATATTTCGGATACCGGTCAATACCGGTGTACCGTTTCGGGTTTACCGCTATTTTTTATATTTATAAATATATATATATATATATATATATATTATAATAAATATAAAAGTTTACCATAAAACATTTCCTCAATTCAAAACTAATTATTCATGGTTTTAAACTTTAGTATCAATTAAAAGGGAAAAAAAATAAAAAAAAATAAAATAGAAAACTTAAAAGTTACCATTGCATACTAAAAAAACAAATAATACTAATAAGTTAATGCAAATAAGTTACCATTCTTTCCTAACAAAAATTCAAAAATTACAAAACTTAAAAAAAAAAAAAAAAAAAATTTCTGTACCGGCCGGTACGCCCGGTACCGGCCGGTATTGCCCGGTATTGGCCGGTACGGCCGGTACGAGGCCGGTACGGCCGGTATTTTTACCGGTACGAAACGTAGGGGTTAACCGTACCGGATCACCGGCCGGTACGGTATATTACGGCCGTACTGGCCGGTACGGTACGGTATCAACAACACTGATTCGGATTCAGGTGCGGGTGTGCGTGTGGCGGGATGCGGTGATTAAAAAATTATTAAAAATATTTTTATCTATATTTTCTATATATTACTAAGCATACTTTTTCATATAATTGTAAATATATACCAATTTAAAAGTAATAGTGGATAATAACTAAAAGATGATATTCATAAATTAGAATACAACTCACAAGTTCATTTTTATTTTATTTTTTTACATGTATTTCAGCCATGATTTTGGCCGATATCGGCTGGTTTCAGTAAATTTCGATCGGTTTCAGCCAATTTTGGTTGGAATTGGAACCGAATCGGCGCGTGTTAGTGTGAATTGGAAAAAAAAAAGGGGGCGAATCGGCGTGTCGGAGGAGTGTCACTGCGTTGGATGTGGGTACGACACCCATTTTGCCGCGTCGGTGCATCATAGATTTTTATATTCCATTCTATGTTCCACCAATTACAACTTGTAATGTATTTGTTTAACTTTTCTTATAAAATAAGCAAAGTTTAAAATAGAAAAAAAAATGATAAGTTGTAATTGGTAGAACATAAGGTGGAACACAAAAAGTGGTACAGAGGATTTGTATTCGTTCATATGTTCTTGTGGTGACATTAACTTTTGCTGATTATTATTATTTGGCTCAACAGATAAGTTCAATTCGAAGAAAACCGGAAACAAAATTGACCTTTACCTTATTTCTGTTAAATGTATAACTCACAAAAAATGGTCACGTGGTGTGCAAAACATAGTCACGTAGTGTGCATGTAACCTCTTTTTTTTAATCAGGTGCATGTAACCCTCTTAATTGTAAAAGAAATTATTTTAAAAATAATATGAGCATACCATATGACCTTATTTTATCAATTATAGTTAACAAAATTAAGATGAATGGTCAATTTGGATAATTATACCTCATGATCAATAATACAAAATTGATAGTATATGGGATTAGTTTATAGCTAGCTGATCCAAACCAGTGTTGTTGATACTGTACCGTACCGGCCGGAATATACCGTACCGGCCGATGATCCGGTACGGTTAACCCATACGTTTCGTACCGGTAAAAATACCGGGCGTACCGGCCTCGTACCGGGCGTACCGGCCAATACCGGCCGGTACCGGGCGTACCGGCCGGTACATAAATTTTTTTTTCTTTTTTTTTTAAGTTTTGTAATTTTTGAATTTTTGTTAGGAAAGAATGGTAACTTATTTGCATTAACTTATTAGTATTATTTGTTTTTTTAATATGCAATGGTAACTTTTAAGCTTTCTATTTTATTTATTTTTTTTTCCCTTTTAATTGATACTAAAGTTTAAAACCATGAATAATTAGTTTTGAATTGAAGAAATGTTTTATGGTAAACTTTTATATTTATTATAATATATATATATATATATATTTATAAATATAAAAAATAGCGGTAAACCCGAAACGGTACACCGGTATTGACCGGTATCCGAAATATATCGTACCGGTAGCCAAACCGGTACGGCCTCCGGTACGGTATTGACATCCTTGATCCAAACTCCAAGGATAGATGTTTTTGCATTTTACTCATTAAAAAAAAAAAAATACAAATATCAACAAATGAGAGATTGGAATTTCTTAAAATTTTAATAAAATATTATGAGAATATATATATATATATATATATATATAAGCTGATGGTAATCACTACTCAGTGAATTACATACATTAATATATATATATATATACATGTAATCAAAGTAGTAAAATACATGTGATCACTACTTAGTGAATTACATTCATTAATATATATACATGTAATCAAAGTAGTAAAATTCATGTGATCGACTCTGGCAGGGGCGGCCCAACATAATTTGGGGCCTAAGGTGAAAAATTTATACGGAGCCTTTAATAGGTAAATATTAATTAAACAAAATTATTTAATACTAATCAAATTAAGGTTAATTTGATACATTAAATACATAAATAATACCAACTAGACTAATGTTAATTTCATACAGAGAATTGCATATCATAGTTGAATTATAAATATTAATAAAAAGAAATAAAAATATATTATGATTGAAAAAGATACTTTATTTTGGATATAAGACAATGCATAGTTAAATAAAGTTGTAATCTAATTTTTAATTTTATATTTTGATTTTAAGAGAGAGAGAGATAGATATTATTTGGTGTATGGTTTTGTAGGATATTAATTTACAAAAATCAAAGTCTCAAACTCTTAGGGGAGATTAATCTATAATTGATAATTTAACACATTTGTAACATCATTTTGAAATATTTTAGGGTTTCAATTGAGTTAAGGTTCTATTGGTCTCGTACTTTGAGAGTCTTAATAGAAATGAAAATGAAAAATGCGCTAATTAAAAGCACTATAAAATGTTCAAAATATAATGTGATATTGTCTCTCATTAATAAACTTCATCAATTTAACTAATTAGTGTTTATATCACATTTTTTGTGATTAATAACATGGCAATTTGTAAGCCAATAGTAAAATTTGTATATCACTAATAAAAAAAATGTACAACCTTTAGAAAATATATATGATTGTATAAAAATTTGGGCCTTTAACTATGAAAAGTGGGTCTTTTTTTCTTAAGGAATTTTTTTTTTTTTTGGTGGGGCCTTAGGCCTAGGCCTAACTTGCCTAGGCCTTGAGCCGGCCCTGGACTCTGGCAAATTAATTTGTTGAAGATTCATGGAAAATATTTGGAACTAAGGCTTAGCTGAATAGCTGTTGTTACGTTTTATTCCAATTCTAAAATTTTTAATATATTAAGCAGTCGTCCTCAAAATGTTAGCAACTGCCTAGCCAATAGATAGTCCCACTTATTTATATATGTTTCTATAAACCCAACTAAAGAGTGAAGACAGCTTGCTGACAAGAGAATTATTGATGACAAAAAGCCTCCAATATCATTCACGATCTCCACACAGTTCCAAACTCACTTGTTGAACAGGATTTCTTACCACTTCCATAGTTTTTGTTTTTATTTTTATTTTTTATTGTGTTAAAATTAAAGGGTGTTTGGTTTTATGTGATGTGTTCTTGATGTGACATTAAAGTTTTTGGTTTATTTCATTTTTTCTAACATTATCATATAATTTAAAATTACAAGATATATCACATCATCTTAATTTCATCACCTTCCTTAAAAATATAACATTGTATTTTTGTATTGAAATTACATTAATATAATTGTAATAACGTAATATTACAGCGTAATGTAATATTATGACGTATTGTAATATCACGACAAACTAAACGCGCCTAGGTAAAGAGAAAAATAGTGAAAAGAAGTAAGAAAAAGATCAGTGGAGACAGAATTACGTGGAAAGCACATATACTTATCTCCCATAAATGTAGCATGGTTTCACGCTTCTTTCTCAGCGTTTACGAAATGCTAATGCCTCAGTTGCCTCTACTGAATTAGTCATAACTTTCTTTGTCATTGCCATGCATGCATGCATGCATGAAGTCCCTTAAAATAACCAAACTTTGAGAAGATTTTACATTTTCTGATCTCCTTCCCTTTTCCTCAAGAATTCCAGCTATTAGAAATTTTGACCAATATAGAAAACTAAACTATCAGCTTCAAAATTTGGGATTAAGATTATTGTTGTTATATCGAAAACTTAGCAACGAATTCAACATGATATCTAATAATGAAATATACATCTCGTTGTAGTTATAGGAGCTGATAGGGAATTTTTTTTAACTAATAAATTCTTTTTAACTCCTTTTGTCCTTCATGGTAAAAGTACCCTTTGGATTTAGAGTATCCTTCAGGGGAAAGGATACCCTTCGGGTTGGAGGTCCCTTTTCAAGTCTTACACCAACAAAGATGTAGGGGACTTAGACCAGGTGATCGGTACCGGCCCACCAAACTTAGGCCTAAATATGTAAGCCAAAGCTAACCCAGGGGATTGGGGCCAGCGTGAATCTTGTGGGGATGGGCCCAGTCCAACAATAAGTGTGTTAGGATTTGGAGGGCGATACTCAGTGAACTCATTAAGTGTTCGGTCGCATCTCAACTCACTACTAACTGTCAAGACAGTACGAAATTAACGAGGAAGTAGAGAAGTTTAGATAGTCACCGAGCACTAGAACTGCTTTTAGGAAGTCCTTGTCGAGCACTATTTGGCGTCTAAAACAAGTGTCAAGAGAATCCTCAGAAAATGTATTAATTCCTTGGGATTTTGGGTGAAAGTGGGATTGCATGGAACTTGGCGAAATGGTAATGATTTGAATCCCACTCAAAGGAGAGTATATAAGGGGAGAGAAGAAGTAAGCAAGAGGTAAGAAAAAGGAGAGGAAAAAAGTAAACACTAGGAGAGAACAAAAGAACTAAGAGAGAGATACATGAGAGAGGAGAAGAGGCAAGCTCTAAGATGGAGAGCGTTTTTGGGCTAGCAACCACCCAAGTGTTGGTAGTTAGGCTATTCAGGCTTCGCTTGAGGCCAACCTGTAGTACTGTGAGGAATCCCACCAACAAATAAATTTGGAGCCCAAATTCACCCTTATACTTATCTACATTAGTAGGGTTGGGGCACCACAGAAGACAACTTCCCTACTCCATCCATTTCTCCCGTTGGGTTATTCGGTACCAATGGTGGATTACACTTAGTCCCACGTCATTTGCATGTCCTCCACTCGTGCATTCCTATATGGAAAGAACTTGCATACCACGTCCAACGATCCTTCTACATATTTGTATCCTCTTAGTATGGGAAGTAAAGCCCTAAGATCTCGGAACATTAACTCCATATCTTCCCTATAAGGAAAGATCCTATGTTCATAGGATCTTAGTCAGCCATACACCATTATATAAGCACCAAGTCTCCCCTTCTTCAAGGTATGTGCAATTTCCTAACTCTTACACTTTTTGGGTTATTGAAGATTCTTCTATTACTAACTTAACTTTTGGAGGATCTTTTGCTGGCACCCTACCTGTGCTCTTTATAAATTCTTCAGGTATCCTAATTGGCGTGCACGTGAATGATCAACTCACTGACAATTTTGTGCACTATTAGGAGTTATGGAAAAATCTTGATAGTTGATAGGCCAAGTTACTTTTTGTATCTTCTTTCTTTAGGGCATTTTGCATTTCTTTAACCCAAAAATGATATAGAATGACTCATAGAAAAGAAAAGGGACATTTTTTTTTGGGACTTTAAAGTCTTTAATTAATTGTTATATTATTTGTTCACTCAATTGACTTGGCTCTTCAGGTCCAAATTCCACTCACGCAAAATTACATGCAAATCTAATGTTATCTTGCTAGCTAAAGTATGACTATTAAATTCATTAACAATTGATAATCAAAAAAGACATTTGAAAAACTTTTATTTGAAGATTGTCTAAGATCTCTAAATTATTAAAATAAGTGGACCTAGTTCCCCCAAAAAAGTGAATTCTTTCACTTTGTCATTCCTTTTATTTTCATGAAAAAAAGAAAGCGATGCATGTAGTTGTAAATCATGGACTAATAATCTTCATAAATTTTTTTCCAACGGATGAACTTCACAACTTCCCTATAATTTACGAAATTTTGAAAATGATTCTTGACCTAATGGGATAAGGTCATTACTAAGAAACTTCATTCTAGGGTTCGAATTCATGTATATTATGTACCTATCTACCTCTACCTGTACAAGTGTGTCCTTAGAGCATCTCCAATAGGCTCTCTAAAGCCAATTATGGAGAGTAAACACACAAAAAAAAAAACCCTCCAACAGCCTCTCCATCTCCATTTTATTTATTTATTTATAGATTTGCTACAGTAGCTCTCTTGAACTAGAGAACAATGTAACAATTACTGTAGCAACTCCAAACATATTTCACTCTTAAAATAGTCACAGGTTGAATAAAATAATAATTCTTTCTCTCTCATCCCTTTTCTCTTTCGTTCTTCACTCTCTCGTGCTTCTCTATCTCAATAGTTACAAACTAAAACATACCACAATCAAACCAGACCCAAAAAAAAAAAAAAAAAAACATGTATAACGCCGATCTGACCTATATGGTGATTAAGCTGCATGTTCTTAGAAGTGGGGAGGAGGACGAGCGGCGATGGAGCGAACCAAGCGGCATGCATGAACGCGGAATTAAAAGGCTAACTCTCTCTAATCTTTGTTCTCTGCTGGTGATCTATGTGTGTATGAGAGAGAATTTGTTTGTGTGAGATAGAGGGAGAGAAATTTGTGTGTGTGCGTGTATGTGTGTGTAAGAGAAAGAAAAAGAGAAAGAGATAGAGAGGGAGAAGTGGAGATATGTTCCGGAGATCAAGAACTAGGAAAAAAAAAGTCAAAAAAAGAGTGAAGATAGATATAGGGGTAGGTGTACGTATGTGGAAGAGAAAAAAGAAAAGAGAAAACGTATGGATGAAAAAAAAAAAAACTAAAGAAAGAAAGGAAAAATAATATAAGGAATAAGAAATCAAAATTGAGTAATATTATTATGATATTTTCATAATAAATTTTAAGTGACAGATTGTTATTAGTTGATATTGGTGAGTAAAAAAATAATTTAAGTAGTGGGTTCAAATTAGAACTAGTAACAACTTACCATATAAGATTTTGTTGTGAAAATATTGCGAAAACATGTTATAGACGCAACATTTCTCATTAAAAAAAAATATAATAAAAAAAAAGAATGGGTAATTGTTCCACATTGCTTAAGAGAGTGTGTTGTGTATAGTATAACTTGCCCCACTCTTCCTTAAAAGTTACCATGACTTTTGAGTGGAGTTGTGGTGTGCCTTTGTATTAGAACCTCTTTCTCTTTCTTTTTCCCTTGTGTGTGTGTGTTTGTTTCTCAAAAAAAAAAGAATGGGTAATTATCCCATATTGCTTAAGAGAGTGTGTTGTGTGTAGTATAACTTGTCCCACCTTCCCTTAAAAATTACCATGACATTTGAGTGGAGTTGTGGTGTTCCTTTGTGTTAGAACCCCTTTCTCTCTCCCTTGTGTGTGTGTTTGTTTCTCAAAATATATATATATATATATATATATAATTGTTAATGTTGTTTGGAATTTGAAAAATATAGATGAATGAAGAAATATTAAAAAAAAAAATAATGAAGAAATAATATTTTAATGGAATAGAAAAAAAGATGGAGAATCTGATGGAAAATATATTTGAAAAAGTGAGTAGGTAAAAGGAAAAAGTCATTATTCATTCTCTAAACAGTATAAAAATTTAGAGAGACCGTTGGAGATGCTCTTATATATGTTTAATTAGTTCTCACAGAACAGGAAATAAGGCTTTTAAAATATATATATCAGTCCTTGTTCCAATATATATATATATATATATATATATCAGTACAGAAAATATGTTTGTAACTTTATGTCAATGTTTATAAACTAAATTTTGGTTGTTAAGAGTATCGGTCCAGATTAATTATAGTACTTGAACTATTGTACCAAAGACTTGTTACGCAAATTTTTACTTGTACTACAACTTCACAACTTACGAGTTTAAAAATCCTAAAACCTTGAAAATTAATTGAAAAACAAACCAATTCGTTGGCCAAAACCAACACAGATTGAGTTGGAATTCAACTCTTAAAGTTAATATTATATAAGTTGTTTTAGGTGTTTAATTAGGTGAAAGGAAACTTCAATTAGGTAAAAGGAAACAAGAACCAATCACCCTAAGTAAGGTGGTTAGCTTTGAGGTTGATGTTATACCAACCCAAATTAACCAAACCAAATAAGTTGCAGTTAGATAACACGTAACTTTCATATTAATAATAATATGTTGTAAACATCAAATTCCAATAGAACTAGTGGTATTAACTATTAATACTCTCGATAAACATTTTTCTTTATCGGTTTCACATGTAATTTACCGTTAATTGGACTCCCATCATCAAATAGACGCGTAACAAATAAAATTTGCATCAGATACTTTTATTCCATGGTATCTAATAAATTATTGGGAATGTGATAAAGAACCTAAATATCCGAGAATATAAGTATCTCTAGGAATTTCATAAGGTTTTTAGGAATGTGAGATCTCTGTATTAGGTTTATTTTTAGTGATTAAATTCTAAAAAGATATGTAAAACCTAAGTTTTACACCCTCTAATCCCAACATACTACGTCATTTTATTACATATTAAAGAATAAACATAACCACATACAATCAATTCTAATGCTTATATGAAAATTCATCCAAATTAGAAGTTTATTAAGTACCCGTTTGGTTTCGGCGTTTACTGCGTTTCAGCGTTTGCATTTTGGGCATAGGACCCACGCTATAGTTGCACGCAGTAAATGCGTCCTTCTTCTTCTTCTTCTTCTTTTTTTTTTTTAGCAGTTAATGTTGACTTTTCCTATGAACAGTGCACCTGTGTACTGTTCATGGGTCCCATAAACTTCATTTTTAGCAACTTTTTCATTAAAAATGGATCTCACGATACTATTCACACATTTAAAAATTATTTTGCTACAGTATTTTCAGTTTCAGCAAAAATAAGCTTAATCCAAAGGACCCTAAGATGTTATTGGATGTGGTAAAATATATTGATTTTTAAGTAAAAAGATGATGTAGCAATCTCTAATTGAATGGTATAAACCATGAGTTTTACACCCCTCCTTACCCAATTTGGACTCTTATTTTTAAGAACATTATATATATATATATATATGGCAAAATTTAAGTACAATACCTTAGGTATAGCACATTAGGTTTTTCTCTTAAAATTCTGACACGTGGCTATGTAATAATCATGACTAAACGGCGTTAATCACAAAAAAAAAAAAAAAAAAAAAACTCTAGTCCCCTGAAATCAAAGAAATGCAAAATGCTAAAGCTCTTTCAACACCATGGACAACTGCTCAATCTCTTCTCTCTGCAATCCAAATCACCACAACTGAGTAACGACAGCACTGGAGTTAGAGAAAGGCGCGGGGGGGGGGGAGGGGGTTTCAATAATTCAATGGGTTTATGCTGGGTCTTGTGCAAATTTGTTTGTGCTTTAGATGAATTTTCTAACTGGAAATAGTTAGTCTTTAACGCCATTTAATGAAAATGTTAATGAGACATATGACGGAGTTTTAAAAAGGGAACTTAAGGTACTACATCTAAGATATTGTACATAAGTTTTGCTCATCTAAATATATAACATGTCATATATAAGTAAAGAAAAAATATAAGGATAATTACAGCAAACCCACCTGAGGTTTGGCCCGTTTACACTTTACCTACCCGTGGTTTAAAACTTATCACTTTGCCCACCTGAGGTGCCTTCCGTTAGAGATCTGTTACCCACCTCTCCCTTTGCCGTTAGAAAAACACATTTTTAGAGAAAAACAAACATAACAAAGATCAAAAAGTTAGGATTTTTTTTTTGCTTAAGAACTTCTTTTAGAACAAAACACAAACCAACAGTATTGCTATTCTCTTGTCCATTGGTTATTCAAACATGTATTCAATCTTTCACCCTTGCATGGAGCTTTGCACCCACCTTTCCTCCCGTAATTTCCATACTACCCTCGTCATTCCCTCCATCTCCGGCACCACCACCACTCATATTTCCTCTTCCTTCTCTCAAAACCCACTCATCTCGGGTCCTCCTATGCGCCCTAGATCTAATTTGACCCGCCAGCAATTTGCCCTCGAACTCCAAGCCTATATCACCACCAACCGCTCTCAATCCCAACCTCCCATCATCTGCACCATCGTCAACTTCCAGATCGGGTGGACCAAAGAGGTCTTCCAAAAATTCAACATCCCCGTCGTCAGCTTCATCACCTTCGGCGCGTGCGCCGCTGCCATGGAGTTGGGCTCGTGGAAAGCCCAAGCCGGTCAGTTCAACCCGGGCGAGGAGGCCTGACTCATTCTCGGGTTACTCGAAGAAATGGCCATTATGCCTTCTCGGGATATTTTTTTTTTGAAATGGCCATTACACTGGCCACAAATCCAGAAAAAAATCATATCTCGCCGGCGCGATCTCGCGTTCGCAAGATCGCGATCGACGCTTCGCGAGATCGCGCCGGCGAGATATGATTTTTTTTTGGATTTGTGGCTTGTGTTTTCTGGGATTTGGAATTTTTTTTTTTTTTTTTTTTTTTTTTTGGGTTTGGTTTGGTTTGAATAAAAGTTGGAGAGATCTATAAAAAAACAAAAATAAAAAAATAAATGCTCAATGATATCACTTTTAATCAGGAATAGCATTTGATCTGTGCTATTCCTGTGTTTTGTTCTCAAAGAAGTTCTTAAGCAATAAAAAGTCCTAACTTTTTGATCTTTGTTATGTTTGTTTTTCTTTAAAAATGTGTTTTTCTAACGGCAAACGGAGAGGTGGGTAACAGATCCCTAACGGAAGGCACCTCAGGTGGGCAAAGTGATAAGTTTTGAACCACGGGTAGGTAAAGTGTAAACGGGCCAAACCTCAGGTGGGTTTACTGTAATTATCCCAAAAAAATATATTAATGAAGAAAAAAACTGTCATATATGAGTAAAATAAACCAAAATAAAAAAAAAAAATTTGTTAAAATAAAATAATAATAAAATGTTATATACACGTGAAGTAATAAAAAAGGGGTTTAGGAAAAAGAATAATGATTCGTTCACATATCAGTCAAAATCCCAATACAGGACAGAAAGAATAGACTAAAACGAGTGAAATGAGATGGAATTTAAATTGAGATAGAATAGATAGGTGATTTGTAGTGTAGTCCTTGTTACCAAATTGGCAAGTTGGAATGAAATTTTTTGGCTATTTCAACATAACTATTAACTATTAACCTTATCACATGCGCTCTGCACATGCGATAATACATTTTTTTTATTTTGAGTTTAATATAATTTTTTAATTCGAATTTATCTATTATTAATAAGGTTATATAGGAAATGATTTTTATAAAACTAAAAATTAAGATTTAAAATTGAATAAACTACTAGGTGTAGTGTGTGTTAGTTTTTAGGGATAAAATGTATCAAATGTACGTTAGATATGTTTAAATAAAAAGTGCGCTAATTTTTAGGAAAACTTTTTTCTCATAGTTATTTTATTATTTAAATTTTGTTGAATTAAAATTTTAACCTTATTTTTCATTTTATAAGAATAATGATTATGTAATTATATTAGAGGTATTTTTAATATTTTTCAGAGTCATAATTAACTTTTTCAAACTTCTTAATATATAGATATATAAAAATATAATAAATTGTTATGACAAAGAAAAAAAATAAGAACATTCTCACCAAATGTGTCAAATACTAAATATTTAATATTTAACCCATTAAATACCAAAATAAACCCTTCTAAGTTCTAACGAGAGGTGGTATAAATCCTTTAAATTTTGACCCATGTAAACAATGTCATCCCATCTTTGGAACGGTACGACAGATGTACTAATTTTTTATTAATTCCTTCTCTCTCTCTCTCTCTTCATTTATGACTCTTTCTTCTCTCTTTATTTTTCTTCTTTCTTTTTCTTCTTGCTTTCCACGCCTCTCCCTTCATCTTCTCACCTCTCTTCTATTTTTACTTCTTTCTTTCTCCAGAACCTTCACCTCTCCCTTTTTCTTTCTTTCTTTCTTTTTTTTTTTTTCCTTTTTTCTTTCCCGTCACTTTCTCTGCGCCTTCTCTATCTCTTTTTTTTTTCTCTGCCTAGGCCGTTGCTATTGAGATCGGCCGTCGCCGTGGAGTTCGGCCTCGCCGTGGAGTTCAGCCTCACCGATGACGCCGTCGCCGTGGAGATCTCTGATTCTGATCTCCCTCTGTATTTTTTTTTCCCCTTGGGTTGTGGATTCCATGTGATTGTGATTATGGGTGAGTTGGTTCTTTTTCAAGCTCTTTTTTTTGGGGATAGTTTTGTGTTGATTTTGGGGATATTTTTAAGTAGTATTGGGTGGTGGTGGTGGCGGCTGGTGGATTTTTGTTGGTGGTGGCGGCGGGCTGTCCTTGGGTATGGTGGGGTTTTGTTGAAGGTTTTGAGTTTTTTTTTTTCCTCTTTTGTTGAGGTTTTTGAATTTGGAATTTGTTAGGGGATCAGTGATTGTGGTTGTAGTTTGTGGCGGTGGTTTTTGGTTGGTGGTGACTGCCACTTGGCTGTTTGGTAGTATATGGATTGGTTTTGAGTAAATATATTATTTTAATATGGAGTATATATTATTTTAATATTTAGAACTAAAGAGTGGAACATGTAATGAGTGGAATATTACAATGCGGTCAAATAATAAAATAGACTTTTGGTGAATAGATTTTTGGTGAGGTATTTTTTTTATAAGAGAGCTTATGGGAATGCTATAGCGATGGGGACAGGTAACAGTGACAAAAAAGTCCAATTACAGCGTGTCAAGTGGGACAAAGTGTATGAGAAAGCGTCTGTGATAGGATCCTTCTTAACAAAGTTCTATTTCCTGTTTCAGGAAGAGAAAAAGAAAATAATGACTCTCTTCTATGGAATTTGATTCCATCGTGTGATCATAGTTCGGGACCTTCAAAGTTAAGACCAGTTGTATTCAACAAACGAAACTTCAAAGTTTCACAACCGTGTCAAGTCAATTTGGCTTTTGCTACGAAACTCCTTCGTTAAATTCCCTCCAAAGTTTCTAATCAAAACAAGAGAGAGACAGTTCGTCTTCCCTATATTCTGTGAGTCTGTGTATATATATATATATATATCGAGATTACATAACAATCCACAATTCACAATCTGGGTCGGAGAAAGTTTATCAAAACACGTTTTATCTGTTACGCCTGTTACATCCAAACGCGTAATAAGATTTCTTTCAATCAGTTTCAGAGAGAAAAAAAAAAGAAAGAGAGAATGGGGAACTGCTTTTCCGATGTAGAGGGAGGTAAGCAAGCAGTGGGTGGGGCCCAGCAAAGGCCCAATAGTATTGCTACCACCAACAACAACAATGGCGGACACAACGATGCCGTTGAGTTCTTCTTCAGGTCACGTGGCATTCAGCCTCTCTTCACTCAACTCGAGGTAATATATGTCAAATACAAAGTACAAAAACAGAAAATGTCAGAAACTTTTCAATATTTCGTTATGCTTTTATATGTATAACTGAAAATCTCATTACATAAACACACAACCATATTTTGTATGTGTACGGGTTGTGTTAATCTTTATTCTGTACCCCACTTTGGGTCAAAAGTCAGTCCAATTCAGTCAATTCCTATAGGCATTAAAAAATTTTGGGTCTTTTTTTTGTTTTGTATGTAAACTGTGTCAATTGTAACGTTAGTGCTAATGGTGATACTGTCTGTATGCGTACGGGTTGTGTTTTCCGGAAAATACTTAGGTAGTCCGGAGTATAGTAAAATTGTGCTTTCTCTCTCATATTCATAATGGATTCCACTGTGAATTTAATGAGTGGACCTCACCATAATTGTGAGAGAAGGAAGAATCATTCACTGTGCTCCTGGACTAACTAAGAATTACTCGTGTTTTTCTATATTTTGTTTCGGTCAAACTCCCAGAATTATTATTATTTTTTTTTTATAAATATTTTAGTGTGCCTTATGTTTGTAACTTTGTCGATTTTAATGTTTACTGTATTAGTGCTTGCTGGTACTGCTTTTATATATATATATATGTATCTATTGCTTTGTTGATTGGGGCATTATCTATTCCTCTTTTTCAAATACATATTTTACATATATGGCTTATTATAATTATTTTTCAAGATTCCTTATTGTTCTATTTGGTTGTTGAGAAAAAGTTCTGGACGTGAAGGTAACAATTGTACTTGTTTTTTAAGAAAAAGAAACCAATGGGACCAATTATTATAGTATGATGTTATAATTTTTTTTTATGGGAATTGCTATTATATATAGCTTGGACTTTGGATGCTGAAAAAAAATTACAGGGCTTGAGATTGTTTTTAATTTCCTACAAATTGTAGGTAGACTACAATTTTGATATACTATATAGTCTATACTTTTGATACAATTATCTTTTTTATTTTTTGATAAGTAAATAACTTCATTTAAAAATAAGTGAGGAAATACAATGAATAAAACAAGGCACAAAGGTAGAACTTTAGATACAAGTATCTTGAATAATGGTTAATTCCACAGTGAATCGGAGCATGAGACATTGCTTTGGCATGTCATGAGACTTAGGATGAAAGTTTCATACCTAAAGAGTGTGACAATTCTTTGGGAGAAACTACAGTGGATTCTAGCTTTAGATCTTGGTCTCTGATTTCATGACAAGAATTATTTGATTCATGAATTATATATATATATATATATATTACATGATTATTACAATTGATGTTGCTTTGAAAACAATAGTAGTGAGAACAATAATAACTTAAATATGGTTAATCTTTATTATAAGTAAAATATTTATTGTTCAGGAAAAGTTCATTAGTGATGCTACTTTTGTTGCTATAGTTGTTGCTTAAATAAATCCAAGGATTTAAATTGATCTTAAAAGATTTTTGGAATCTCCGCTGTTGGACTTAAAACAAAATGACAGTTTTTTTTTATTCATTTGACTGTTTTGTGTACAAAGATATATTTGATAAATTAATTATCATTGCATAGTGGAGGAGATTTGTACTATTTCAATGGTGTTAAAAGTTTCATTTCCCTTAGTTCTTTTCAAGCTCTTAGTTTATCTTAATAAGTGGACCATGTAGGACATGCAGGGCAATGTTGACTTTGTATTATGTTCTTAATATGGTGATTAATATGTAGCGCACTGTTTGGCCAATGAACAATGTCTCAGAATTTGAGAATAGATTGTCTAGTTAGGGCTTCCACCAAGTTCCAATGCTTCACATCAAGGAACCTTTTCTCTATGCATGTTAGGTTTTTTGAAAATGTAGGTGTTTGCATGCTTTGTATGGTTAGTAGTTTTGTTGCCACCAAGGTCCACATCAATGAGCCCACTTGACCTCCTCCTAAAAGTTGCACTACAAAATGCTCCCCCAAGGGGAACACTAGCAAGATTCCCATTTGTTGGTTCCAATTTAACAATGGAACATTAGACAAAACCATTGATTCAAAAATTCTTTTTATTGTGGTGTAGAAAAATGTATATCTATATCCATTTGCTTATATTTAGGACCACTGGATGCTTTTATTTGATTTTTCTTATTGATGTGTACTTTGTTGCGAGTCCTATTGGGGTCAACAGTTTGGAATTTTCCTCGTATATATAATTATCATGTTTGCTAGCCAAGTCATGAAACCTAAAAGCAATTTGTGATGGTCCTTTAATTATCTACTTCAATTAGTAACTAACTTCATAAATTTGATGTTGTGGTGCAAATTGCTAATCAAGCTATATATTAATGAAATATTAGTAAACTTGGACACTGAAGAAGATATGTGAAGCAACTTTTTTGCATTTTAACATATAAGAGTAAAAATATTAATCTCATTTTATTCCAATGAGTTTTGGCTCAAATGGCATTTCCTTCTTTCATAAGAATGGGATAGAGGATAAGGTTGTCGGTTTAGGACCTATTGGGTGCATGTGTAACTTATCAATCAAAAGAAATTTTATCTTAATTTAGGTTTAGGTAATTGAAGTGCCTCTATTTTTGAAAAGGATGAGTTGTCCTACCTTTTTTTCATCTCTAACAGATGGGTATTGTGGTGTTCGTTGGTTCACCCTTTCACTATATATGGGTGGCATTTTATAAAGCTCCAAAGCAGTAATACTTTCTTATATAATTTAACTCAAGATAGGACATTAGTCTTGTATACATTACCATTGGAATTGTTATTCAATCTACATTAATGGCTCTTCTGTTTTTTCATGACTTTTCATATTATTCTATGTGGTTTGCCCTTTTTTGGTTTCTCATTATGTATTCATGCATTCTTATGTTTCAATTTTATGCTGCAGTTATCCCTATCTGCATCTAACTTGCTTGACCGTGACATCACTTCAAAGGTATTCCTCTCTATACATAACCACATTTGATAGTAAGTTTATTCAGGGTATACTATAATTTTCCAATTTGCTAATATTTTGGTAATTTACTATGTCTCTGTTTGTTTTAGCTTAAAATTCCAGCTTATTTTTAAACAGAAATATGCCAATGAAAATATCATCCAAACACTATCTAACCTCCTTTTGTTTTAGTATGAAATTTGAGTTTCTTTGTTTTCATCTTCCCTTCAAATTTCTAATATGTGACGGTTTGTGAAGTTATTATCTAAATGAGATTTCTTGTTGGGAATATTTGTCAGAATAATAAATTTTGCACTTGGTAAGAAAGTATCTTATCAAGTACTTCATAATAAGTCTCACCACACTCAAGCAAAATACACAATGGAGTTCTCAATGAAAGAGGAGTTTTATTGATAATTAAAATAGTACATATCCTTTGCTACACACACCGCATCACTCTTCACTTCTACTCTTGCTTATTATTTCACATGCATTTCCATACTCCTGCAATCAAGGCCAAGCCTTATATGGTATACATGAAAGACTAAAATTACACACTACATTCTAAAACAAAACGAGACAACCAATAATAACCTATTTCATAAAAGTAAAAGAAAGACACATTACATACTTGTTTCAAGCTAAACTTTTTACATCTTTTGATAGTCAAGGACAACAACTCACCTACTAAAGTGAGAAATTTTCTCTTTCATATTTTTAGTTTACCAGTCAAACTAAGCTAGTAAGGATATGCAAGCTTAGTAAATAACACATGCAAAATGCTTTAAAACAAATCATCGACCTATTGCTAGGGTGGGAGTATAGTGTTGGGTACAGCTGCCTATCACTAAATAACAAATGTAAACTTACTAGCATTCATGGGTTTGAGTCAGGGAATCGACCTGTCCAAAAAAATGGGGATAAAGCTGCCTACCAATCACCTCTCTCAAACCCTGTAAAAATGGGTGAGTTGTGCTATGGGTATGACTTGTAGTCCTTGGTTCCTACCTGGGGTATGTCAAAATTACATGTGCCATAAGTAGTGTTTTTGTTAGACAAGCACTTCTTTGTATTCTCTTGGATATGTAGCAAGCTGAACTATTATGTTGGCTGTTTCTGATAAAGATTCTCATATATCTGAGTGTCTTGAATTTGTCAATCCACAGTAGTTGGTTTATGTGCTTGTATGACGTGCATGCATGTTGTGATTAGGCTTGTCTTACTGTGCTTTTTGCTAAAATATACTTTATTTCATTCAGAGTGATCCAATGGTTGTGGTGTATGCAAAGAAAAGAGATGGAAAACTAGAGGAGTTAGGTCGCACTGAGGTTGTATTGAATAGTTTGAATCCTGCATGGATCGAAAAAGTTACAGTTGCATTCCAGTTTGAGATTGTGCAGCCATTGGTGTAAGCTTTACAAATTTCTTTTAGTGCTTATCTTTGTGTAGATAAATCCTGTTTTACTATAAGTGATTTTCTAATTTAACTGGATGGCTTGTGTTTGCCTTTATTTTTTTTGGCGCCAGATTTCATGTATATGATGTGGATTCAAAATATCATAATGTGCCTGTGAAGGTATATATCAGTTTTAGCTCTTTTAAGTATTATTATTTTAATTCATGTTTTGTAGGTTATGTTCAATTATTTGCACTGTTAATAAATTACACACAAAAAAGTGTACATGCTTAGTGTTCTTGTTGCATTTTTGCCAATCTTTAAGTTCTGAGTATTGCACTTCGCAAGATAAAACTCTTATCAACATTTGTAATATGTGAAATGTGTATTGATTTGACTAGATCACACTACAAATTGTAGGTATAGTAAGCACTAAATTTGTCAATACATGGTAAAAAACATTGAAGTGGAAACAAAAGTAATTAGTGAACAATTATAAACAAATGTTTGATGCCAATTGTGTGATATGTCTCAGATAATCTCAAGAAAAATTATTTTGATAGTAGCTATACATGTGACTCTGCATGGTGTAATTGTATGGGAAATCACTTGCTGGAAATTATTATGAAACTTTTTTTTCAATGTGTTGCATTTAGCTCTTTCAAAAATAATTAAACTGGATTTGTTGCTTCTGTCAATTTGGCCATGATACAGGAAAGAAGTTATATAACAAATAAGAAATGAAAGTAAAGGGTAATTTAGTTTAAACTCCAAAGCTCTCCATGTAATATTGGTGATGTTTATAATTTTCTTAATAATCTTTTACTCCATGGTTGTAATTTTGGTAACTGTACAAAGCATGGAATGCAAATTTTTTTGACAAAAAACCAAATTTGATTGGTTAACCATATTAATTATGAATTAATTGATACTTTTGAAAGATTGTGACAATTTAAACCATATTCAGATGTGAGCGAAGAAGGTAACTTATAAGGATTATATTTTTGATTTGTTATCATTTCATCTAGAATAATCTAACAAATTTAGTTGATGATGAAGTCTTTATTTTAAAAGTTTATTTCCATTGCCTTGCAGACGCTAAAATTGAATGATCAAGAATTTCTTGGAGAGGCTACTTGTGTTCTATCTGAGGTATATCGCCTTGGGTTCAGTTGGGCTCATTGAAATTATATAAAGCATATATATCATGCTGGTGCAATTTGAGTAAAAATTTGTGTTAATTTTGAGTGTTTTATTCTTAGAAATTTCAAGGGTAGAAAGACAAATGTGAGAGCCACTTCACTATAATGTTATTTTAAGATTTTGTGCATCATAGTTTAGATTACCACTGATGCAGTTAAAAATTAGAGGAAATTACACTTTACCCACCTATGGTTTGCCCGAAAAACACTTTGCCTACCTGTGGTTAAAAAATTGGCACTTTATTCACTTGAGATTAGCTCCGTTTGTCTTCTGTTACCCACCTCAATTAAAAACAATGGTAAATTTGTATTTTTGTTACCCTTTTATGTCTCTTTCCTCTTAAAACATAAAAAACTAAAAAATCAAGGGAAAAGGAGATCTAAAAGCTAGGTACTGTAAAAATTAAAATCTAACTTTTACATTTTTTTTTCATGTATCAACTTTTAAATCTTCTATTTTAACAAAAATGTATTGTATTACTCAATTTTACGGAGTACTAAAAAAAGTTTTGGAGAGGGAGAGCATATTCTATAGTATTAATAGTGATAGAAGATTAGAAATAGGACTTTTATTTAATTTATTAAGCTGACAAAAATAAGGGGAATGAAAGATAGAGAAGGCACTCAAGGAAGCTAAGAGTGAAACAGTAGCACTTGGTATAAAATTGTTCAATTCAAAGTGCATTAGAGTATTGGAGTATTGACCTTTGAGAGATGTAAAATTGGAAGTAGCTCCTTAGCTCCATATGTTACCAACTTACAGTCACACTGACAAGGACAAGAAGCTGGTTCTTAGTAGTCATTGGACGAATTTAGACATCAGAAGGAATTGTCCACTCAGTCGAGGCTATTTGGAGGGGATGGTGGTCAGCAATTTTCTGAAGACATTGAGCTATTGGGCTTTGGGAATGCAGATTCCGATGAAAGATTAAGGGATATTTTTGATGGTGTCTTTCAGTGGGAACAGAAACTGATGGCTCAACATCTAGTGTTGTGGAGTACACTCTTTTCCAAAAATTGTTCAATTCAATTTTTAATGTGTTAAAATAGAAATCTAAAAGTTGATACATGAAAAGAAGATGTAAAAGTTAGGTTTTAATTTTTACAAAACCTAGCTTTTAGATCTTTTTTTCCATTGATTTTTTAGTTTTTTATGTTTTGAGAGGAGAAAGACGTATTTATCTTTATTTTTAATTGAGGTGGGTAACGGGAACAAACGGAGCTAACCCCAGGTGGGTAAGGTGCCAATATTTAAACCACAAATAGGTAAAGTGTTTTTCGGGTAAACTACAAGTGGGCAAAGTGTAATTTCCCCTAAGAATTATGTTTCAAATGTAACTAGTGGCTTAAATTCTTTTAGAATGATTTGGTCAACATGTACTAAACTTTGGTGTTTGTTTTTCCTCCATTTTCTCTCTTTCTATTTTCATGGCAGATAGTGGCCAAACAAACTCGGAGTTTAACCCTAAATCTCAATAACAAAAATGGGCATACGAGCTTGAGGAACTTGGGGGCACTCACTATCCATGTAGAGGAAACAGTTTCTTCGAGGAGTTGTGTTGAGATGGTAGTCCATTGTTCCCACTTGGATAACAAAGACCTATTCTCTAAAAGTGTATGTATTCACAAAGCAGATAAGTTAAAATTTCATGTTCCTTAAGCATACATATTCTTGATTGTGTTTGTTTCTTAAGTTTCTTCATTTATTTTAGGATCCTTTCTTAAGAATATCTAGAATTGTTGAGAGTGGAGGCTCTATTCCAATATGCAAAACTGAAGTGGTGAAGGACAATTTGAATCCAATTTGGAAACCCCTATGCCTGAGCATACAGCAGTTTAGAAGTAAGGTATGCTTGTCGATTTATGATTCTTGGTTTCCTATTAGATTATGGTTATAGGATGTTTTGTAATTTTGATAATTAATGAAGATTCACATGGCATATGCAATTTCACTTGCTACAGGATAACCCATTAATTATAGAGTGCTTTGATTTCAATAGCAGTGGCAATCATGTGCTTATTGGGTAAGCTAAGATTATTGTTGTCCAGATTAGTTTTAGTTTTTGTTTATTTTCACTTTTCAGTTTTTACGATTTAGTCTCTGGTACTAAAAGAAGAAGGTATTTATTTTAAAATTTACCTCATCAGTAAGCTCCAGAAGTCTGTGGCAGACCTGGAAAAACTTCATATAGAAAGACGTGGTGCAAATCTCACCTTACCATCTCCTCATCAGGATCATGAGAAGGTACTTATTCATACTTGCAGTTATATTTTTTAAAAATACTTCATGTTAATCTTTATGTTTAAATTTTTACATTGCTTACTAATTTATCAATATAGGTTTTGAAGGGACAGCTATTTGTGGATCAATTTTGTGAAAAGCAACAGTACAGTTTTTTGGATTACATTTCCAGTGGATTTGAGCTTAACTTTATGGTTGCTGTTGACTTTACAGGTAAAATATATCCCATTCTAGGGGAGTTATATAGTTTTTTATTTTATTTTTTGGGTTCTCTTTTTCCTAGTTCAAAATGTTTTGGCTGATGACTGATTTATGCTTTGAATATTCAATATCTCTTTCTTTAGCCTCAAATGGAAATCCTTGGAATCCAGATTCTTTACACCACATTGATCCTTTTGGCCGGTTGAATCCTTATCAACAGGTAAGACCGTGCATCCTCTGGTGCTCTCAATAGGGTAGTTGCTTTTCTTTGGTGCTTGTGTGTGTGTGTGTGTTTTTTTCTTTCTAAACATTAGATACAACAGATCCTCCCGCCCCCCCCCCAATACAGTTTTAATCCTGTATGGGTTCGTGAGTTGTATTTTCCTAACACACACGCCAAAAGAAGAAGAAAGGACACAAAATAACTTGGAAATTGCTTCTAGAATAAGAAAAAATAGCTTTTACATTGAATTGGTCCAAAACGAGGGGCACAAAAACAACCTGGGAAAGAAAAAATAACTTTTACATTGAATTTGTCGATAGCAATGTCTATATGATCAAGTAGCTATCTTTTGTCTGTCATGACTCAACATGATCAAGCAGCTTGTTTTTCATATCACGGTTGCAGGTTCTTTTACTCTCAACTAAACGCAGAACATGCTAGAGAAATTAAAAAAAAAAAAAACCATACATGGAACATGTCTGAGATTGTGGATTGTGTAAAAAAAGTTTCTTTGTTTTGAAATTTTTGTTAGGGTTCTTCTGTTTGCATATACTTAAAATAAATCTTCATTGATTGATGAAGTCATTGTATACTTAATTAAGAAAACTTGCAGGCTATAATGGAGGTTGGGGAGGTCATTCAGTTTTATGATTCCAATAGGCGCTTTCCTGCTTGGGGCTTTGGAGGAAGAACAATTGATGGTACCATATCACATTGTTTTAACTTGAATGGAAGTACAGGTGCCTTTGAGGTGAGAGGAGCTGACTTTGTAATGCTTTGTTTGCTTAATCTTTGAAGAATCTGACCTGGCTGGCATATTGCCTAGCTGTTTTCACATAGATCTCTCTCTTTCTCTGTAATCCTCTTGCAATTTTTATTGGAAACCCCTTAATTTTTATAAAAGTGAAATTTATGCTTATTCATGTCTTCTTATTCTTACTGTTATTATCTCATATTTCCTTTCTTTTTCTCAAATATAATTTTTTATTTATTTATAATTCTGTTGAATAGCATCTGAAACCTGGCTCTGTCACCATTGATGTTTTACCTTCTTCCATTACCTCTAAATCACAAACATTTTCAACCAAACATGAAAAGTTCTAAACCCTATTTACAACGAACAAAAATACATTCAAATTCCCCAAATACATTAATTTTATCATCAAAAGGTTTGAGAAAGTCTCAGATGCCCTTAAAAGAAGTCCATGAGAACATTGCAAATTAAATAGATTGAGTTATCTCACCTAATAAAATTTGTAACATTATATGTTTTGTATCATAAGATTAGATGTCTGTTGTAAAGGATTACAAGTAAATGGTACCATAGGATTCATATCATTCTTTGTAAGTTAATAACTACTGAGTATAAGTTGTTCATATATTTCTGAACACTGCATTTCATACTCTTATGTAACATCCAGTTTTTGTCTTTGTTTCTTTCTTTTTAATAGATGAATTAATCAAATTATTTTATTTATTAATAGGTTGAAGGAGTTGAAGGCATCATGGCTGCTTATGCAAGGGCTCTCCATAATGTTGCCCTAGCAGGACCCGCTTTATTTGGCCCAGTGATTAACACAGCTGCACAAATTGCTGGCCAGTCCGTCTCGTACAACAGCAACAAATACTTTGTCTTGCTCATTATTACGGTAAAGAGAATGTCGAATTAAATTTATTTTGTTTGTGATAAGTTACTACTTTTATTGAAGCAGATGAGACACTTTATGTACACAGGATTTATACTCAAAGCTCTCCTAAAGATAATTTTGTCTTTATTTGATGCCTCTTTAAATCAATTCTTCAATTAATCACTCAATAAAAATTGTCGTGTTTCTAGGATGGAGTCATTACAGACCTGCAAGAAACAAAAGATGCTTTGGTCAGGGCATCCGATCTGCCTCTATCTATCCTTATAGTCGGAGTGGGAGGTGCAGATTTTAGAGAAATGGAGGTATTATATTTTCCTAATTTGATGTCCTTTATACTCTTTTATGCTTTATTTTAATTATTCAGTAAATATGGTGGAATTTTAGCTTTTAGAATTTTCGCTTGAATGACTGTAATGTATCTTAATTTTTGGGCAGGTTCTTGATGCTGACAATGGAAGACGGTTAGAGAGCTCTACAGGTCGTGTGGCTACACGTGACATCGTGCAGTTTGTTCCAATGCGAGAAGTGCATGGTGAGTGCATAATGGCACTTGTCTTTACAAAATTTTTGAGGTTACATCTAACAGAATCCACTAACTGTAATTCTGCATTCACAACTATCCCAGTTAGATAATTATTCTAGAAAAAATGGAATGAACATTTGGTTAGTTCTGCCAGTTAGATAACAATTGATGGGTGGAGTGATGAAAGGACAAAAGGGTGTGTTTGAATGTATTTAACAAAAACGCTGCTTGATTTCTGTTGCCACTGTTGTTTTGATCCTGTCTTTGGCTAGATTGTTTGTACCCATAGACATGTTATAGGTAGAAAATGAGATCATGATTTTAATCTAGTGTGAATGTGTGCTCAGCAAGCTGCTCAACAAAAATTGCTTGGCTCCCTTACAACCTTAAAACCATTTCAATGATCTTCCCTCTTGACTTTTTTATCATCTGTTTGAGTCTATTATCTGTTGTATCAATTGGAATTGATTATTTCCTTATTTGTTCAACTTGTTGTACTTGTTCTTTATTTGGCCTAGGCTTCTACATTGTGTTTTATCTAACAAATTAGTTGTGCTCTGTACAGGTGGGCAGATTTTTGTGGTCCAGGCTCTATTGGAAGAGCTACCTGGACAGTTTTTGACATACATGCGTTGTAGAGATATCAAGCCAAGTCCTCTCCATGCAGCCTCAAACCCTCAACTTCTGCTTGACTAACAGTTGCCATGTTCACAAGATTTATAAATATGCTAATTCTGATCTAATCAACTGAGAAATTTTAGGTCTGAACCAATCACAAGCTAACTTACCTGAAAGGAGCTCTTTATTAACAAATTTTTTAGGTCTGAACCACTAACAAGTTGTATTTCCTGAAAGAATTTCTTCATATCATCCTAAAAGATAAAGTACTGTTTTTTTTTTTAACCAAAAAAATATATATTTTTATCTTGTATAGGTAGAATTTAAAATTTATTCAACCTGTATTTTAAGTAAACAAACCAATGAAAAAGAAGTTACTTTTGCAAGGAGAGAGTATCTTTTGGTCTATGAGCTAGTTCCATGGAGTAGGCCTCTCAAAAGGATTTGTAGCATCCATCCATATGGAAGGTGTTGTTGTCACGTTGTGGGCCCACATGTATGTGATCAGGTGATAATTTTTGGTGTAGCAATTTTTGGCCCTAATTAAGGATCTAGGTTCACTCATCCTTATGGAATGTCATTGCATTGTGTGGTGTACAAACATTTTTTTGGATTAAATCAATATCTAATTGAGAAGCTATTAGCAAAAGGAATAGTGTACTGCGGTTAAAGTACTTCAATATTTGTGTTGTATGAGCATTGAATAGTGACATTCCTCCAAAAAGCCTTGTTACATTGTATTATTATGTTTTTAGAAATGCTTCAATTTTCATATTACAAAGGATGTAAAGGATTCTTTTTTGAATGATTTCAAATGTTTTGTGAATTCCACAATGTCTACCATGGGATGACTCTCTTGAGTGCTGCTTGATGTGAATATTTTTACACATAAATATGATAATATGTCACTAGATCATGGTTAGGGCAAAGATGGGAGCTAGCCGTCACTTGAGTTGGGTCTAAGAACCGTTTTTTTAATGCCTATGTAGAGGTTAAATCACCAAACTTTTAAGTTTTTTGAAATTAGAATATGAACTTGGGAATGTGTTAAGCAACTATGCACGCCTAACTTAAAGGACTAGCCTCCACTTGTACTGCTTAGCCATTTTCTAACAAGGTTCCACTAGGTTGGTTCCCTTCTAAGCATGTAAAATTCTCACACACACACACATATGGGATTAAATACATAAACCACAGGCTCAAAGATCAATCACTTAGAGGTGGGTGTCCAAATTTTAGGCCTCCATTTATAAAAACCCTAATTGGAAATTTTCAATTTCAAAGTTGCTCAGACATCACCTTGACCAGCACCACATGTGAATCACTTTTGTTGAAAGAAAACCAATGAAAGAAAGTAGAAATTTAGGGTTTCTCGGAGGCGTATGCTTAGGTAGAGACTAGAGCAGTGTACATGCTACACAATGCTTCAAGATGCATACACAATGGAGGGCTACGTGCACGCATTTGTAACTCTAATTTCTACATCTCCACTATCTTAACATGCAATTACTTCTAAACTAGGAACGAAAAGAAAGCAGAGAAATAAGAATAAATTAAACCTAGGATTTCAAAGTGAAGAAAGAAAACAAAGTACATGAATTTTTTTAATTAAAAAAAGAAAAAGAAAAAAAAGAACTTACATTAACTGCTTGAAGATCCTCTTGATCATTTGAGCAAAGCCAAGTCGTACAAAATGGGGTTACAGATGAATATCAAATAACAACATTCTCCTTGTTTTGAAAGTTTCACTTTTAATATTTCTTTTATAAATAAAAAGTACTTTGACTTTTCAGATTGTATAATACTCATAAAATCAAGGATGTAGAACAAAGCCCAAGGGACAAGGGAACCTTATTTAGTTAATTACATATTTAAAAGCTTAGTTGGTTCTGTCTACTGATTTCAGGTAAACAAAACGAGAAGTAATAAGCATCCCATGCAAATTATTCATGACTAACCATGCCATATAGTTTGAATTGATAAGACTTTTTTTTGGCTAAGTGATTGATTCGTGCATTGTTGCTGGTGCCTAAAGCTCTCTTGTATATATATGCGGGGAAAAGTCATTGTTCGATTTGCATTGTAAGCCCAGTCAACTCACGACTGACGGCTCAAACCCCAAACTAAAGCATGGGTAATGTTTATTGAAGATGCACCTGAAATGCCGCCTACAAACTTTAAAAAAAAAAATATATATATATATATATATACACTACAAATTTTATTACATAAATCTACAAATTGATGTGGCACTTAAATTTGTAACATATCAGTTTGTAAGTCAATTTAGTAAAATTTATAGTACATTTAACACTATACTCAAGTATATTTAGCACTTTATTGTTGCCAAACAAGACACGATCCAAGTGCACTCTTTTTTTTCTTTCTGAAAATTGTGAATTCACACAATTTCACAATTTCACATGTCAATTCATACAGTAGTACATGTATGGTGAGCGTGCAACAAAGAGTGTGTGATTATCATTAAATTTTTTTTTTTCCTTTATGGGTACTATATGTTTTTTTCGAATACTTTATGGATACTATATGACTTGAGCTTATGTGTTAGTTTTATGATAATTAATGTTTATTACTAGGCCAAAATATTAACATCTTTTTTTAGTGTATTATTAAAGGGTAAAAAATTTTGTCATTTTTTTTTTTTTTGGATAATTCAATAGTTATAAAATTATAAAATTATAAAAAATTATAATAGGAAAGGGAAGATTTTGGACCCTAAATGTCATCAACATAGATGACCCAACCAGTTAAATTACATGACTTTTGACAAAAATTCATTAGTTGAATGAGTTGGAACCCAATACACTTCTAAAAGAACTTATTATTATCATATGTGCAGTGGTGGCTCTAGGAATTTTGTTTAGGAGGGTCACTACAAAATTTTAATAAAAAGAGAACTTGAATATATCGAGTTATTGAAAAAATAATAATAATACGTAAAGTTTTACAATTTTATTCTGTAAGTTTTCAAATTTTGAATGTTACATGATAGTTCATTATGAATATCTATTACCAACGTGGGTAGCTATGAGTCTATGATCTTTTTATTTTGTTAAGTCTGTCTAACATTTTTATCCTTATACAATTGTTATTATCTATTTGACTTTGTTTTTAAAAAAATATTTTAAGACTAAATGACTAATTTCAACTCATTGGCTCCGTATTAATTATTGACGCACACAATTACATTCATAAATTATACACTATGTGTTTACTTAACCAATTAAATGCTTAAACAATCACTAACTTTACAATTGTTTTTTTGAATTTTACTAACTTTATTACACAAAGTTATTATAATATAATAACAATACACACACATGTAAAAACAACCCTCTCTATTTCTTAATTATTAAATTATATAAAGTTATATTATATTTATATTGTACATATAAACATCCACACACATCATAATTTACAAAAGTATGTAACATTATAACAAAAAGTAATGTACACAATCAATATTAAACACAGTTACACACATATAATATAAATTTATAAAAAAGAATTACACTTACAATTCACAAACACCCACTCTTTATTCTTAAAGTCGAAAATACTTGTAATAAAGATGTGCAAAATTTAAGTGTGTGCAAAAAAAATATTTTTAAAAATAAATTAAAGTATTAAACTAAGAAAAAATATATATATTATATATATGGTTTTTTCTTTTGAAGTCAGGGGGTTCATGAACCCCTAGAATATGCTTTAGCACCGCCCCTGCATATGTGTGGTGACAAAACCAATTGGAAGGAATCCTTTTCCAAAAATGTAATTCTATTATATTTTCAATTCAAAGAAAACTAGAGAAGTGGAGACAAAACCAACTCCAGAAATTATCCGGCACTTGCAAAATATTAATATAGCTCTGACAAAATAGCTGCCTGGATTGGGCTTGTATTACAATTATTATTATTTAAAAAAAAATTATATCTTAAGTTGTATTTTTTGAATAGAAAAATTCTCTTTTAAAACTAGTAGATAATAATTTGTTATTTGGGATTGTAGATGTCATCATAAATTCATATTATGTTGTTATATCTTTCATGTCACTTAATAATTATGGACATTCTATAATAAACAAAGATGTTGCATGGATTGCCGCTGCCACTGCTGTCTTGAGCTATATTGAAGTTAACAGTCTAATACACTTTGCAGCCACCTTTTTCTAGTACCCATTGGACATGTTATAGGTAGAAAATGGGGTCATGGTTTCAATCTAGCATGAATGCGTACTCAAAGCTGATTTCTATGTATCTTACCTCTTGATGTTTTTTATCATCTATTTGAGCCTCTTATCTGTTTTATCAATTAGAATTTGATGATTTTCTTATTTGTTCTATTATCTGTTTTATCAATTGGAATTGATGGTTTCCTTATTTGTTCATTACGTTGTACTTGTATTTTTTTTCAAAGAGGGATAATTACAGTAAACCCACCTGAGGTTAGGCCCGAAAACACTATGCCTACCCGTGGTTTAAAACTTATCACTTTGCCCACCTGAGGTGCCTTCCGTTAGGGCTCTGTTACCCACCTCTCCGTTTGCCGTTAAAAAAACACATTTTTAAAGAAAAACAAACATAACAAAGATCAAAAACTTATGACTTTTTATTCTTTAAGAACTTCTTTGAGAACAAAACACAGGAATAGCACAGATCAAATGCTATTCCTGATTAAAAGTGATATCATTGAGCATTTGTTTTTTTATAGATCTCTCCAACTTTTATTCAAACCAAACCAAACCCAAAAAAAAAAAAAAAAATTCCAAATCCCAGAAAATTCAAACCAAACCAAACCCAAAAAACACAAGCCACAAATCCAGAAAAAAAATCAGATCTCGCCGGCGTCGGCGCGATCTCGCCTAACGTCGCGATCTTGCCAGCGCGATCTCGCCTAACATCGCGATCTTGCCGGCGCGATCTCGCGAAGGCGAGATCGCGACGTCGATCGCGATCGCGCCGTCGCGAGATCGCGACGTTGATCGCGATCGCAATCTCGCGAAGCGTCGATGGCGAGATCGCGATCTCGCCTTCGCGAGAAAATGAACTTGTACTTTTTTAAATGAGCTTCTTCACTCTGTTTCATTTAATAAATTAGTTTTGATCTGTACAGGTGGGCAGATTTATGTGGTTCATCCGTTCAGGCTCTGTTGGAAGAGCTACTTGGATAGTTTTTGACATTCATGCAGGGTAGAGATATCAAGCCACGCCCTCTCCATGTAGCCCCAACGCTTGCTTGAGAACATTTTCCAAGTCCACAAGATGTACAAATGTGCTAATTTTGCTCACAACAACTTAAACTTTTAAAAGGTTTGAACCTCTAATAGGTCGACTCACCTGAAAGGAGCTCATTATTAACAAATTTTTTATAGGTCTGAAGACTGAACCACTAACAGGTTGACTTGCCCGTAAAGATCTCTTTATTTCATCTTAGTAGAAAAAGTACAGTTTTTTTTTCTTTGAATTTTATCTTGTCTAGTGATAATTTTACTTTTATTCGACCTTTTATTTTTAAGTAAAATAAACCATTGAAAAAAGTTATAATAAACAATTTAGTCTTATAAAGGTGAAAGCTTCCCTTGAGCTAGTTGTAGCTCGTTTCATAAAGTAGGTCTCCCACAAGGATGTGGGGTCTATACTTGTGAAGTTCACGTATATGTGACTATGGGATGCTTATTTTATTTGGAAATAATTTGGGCCTTGCAAGGGGCCTAAATAGGGATTTGGATTCACTCATCTTTAAGGAAGGTGTCAATGCCATGGTGTGGGCCTTCATGTTTGTGAGAGGCCCACTATTAAGAGTTGAGTTTTGGTGTGAGGCACCTAAGTGAAGACCAAAATAGTAAGAAGATTGGGTAAAAACTTGGGATGGTGTTAGGCACCTAAGCGCAGCAAATATGATGGGTTGGCCTCTATTTGTACTAAGCCATTTTTTAACATGGGTCTCATTCATTTGGTTCCCTCTTAAGCATGTATAATGAAAATTTGAAACTAAATACATACAACACAGCTTAAAAGAGTTGTTATTTACAAGGTGAATGTCCTAATTTTATTTATGAATCTTAGGTCCTACATATAAAGGTATGTATCAAACTCAAAATCTCTTATTTTGATACCACCGGTAGTTTATCATAGTTTCAAAGTAAGAGGTATTTGTTTTTCGCTCTCGAGAAATTAGTTAGAGATCCTACTATATGTTTTTCACTCGCTAAAGATGAGCAAGGATGAGTACAAAATGCACTACTTGATTAAAACAATCCATTATTTGTCTACGAAACAACCAGTTTCACTAATAAAACTTTGTATGATTTCTTGGACTATATAATAGCCTTGTCTTAGCTCCAAAGCCCCATGACAAAGCTACTATGAGTCTACATGAGTCTCAACCTTATGGCTTATACACAACACACCAATACATTCCGGCAAACTTGTTGGTCCAATCCAATAAAGTCTACATGACACCCCCCAAAAAAGAAAAAGACTACATCACATGTTCAACAATAGAACCTTATAGAACCTACTTTGAACAACTACAATATAAATTATTTATAATGTTCTAGAATTGAATCATTAATAAATTAAAAGATTAATCTTCCTTTAAGTCATCCTCCAAGTTATCAACACCATTTTTCTCTCCTGCCTCACTTGTGCTTGCATCAGTCTACAATAAAAGAGGTTGAAATCAATGGCCCAAATGAAAAATTAATCCAAAAACATGAGCTGAAAGAAAATTAATCCCAAAACAACACAACACTACATCATAATCAAATAAACAGTCTCATTCTTAATTTCTTATCTACCAAGTATACATGCAATTGACACCAAAGTCAGAGGATCCACAAGCACAAGAACAAATTAATATCATTACTTTTCAAACCAAATTCCTTAGAAGCAAAACTAAGAAATTAAGAAGATTAAATTTGTATTTCTATTTCAATGATTCAGTGTTATAAGCGAATGATACAATGCCTATGCAAAAAAGTAATATTTTGTGATTACGTATAGGAGAGATGAGCATTTTCATCACCATAGAAGAAATATAAGTTCATATATAAAATGGAAATCTATGTAAGTCAGCTTTTTTTTTTTTTTTTTTTGGTTGTTGAGGGAATTATATAAGTGAACCAATTGGCAATTTAAAACAAAATAAAAAAAGCCAAAGTGGTGTGTGTATTTGTCATTTATTTATTTATTTTTGAAGCCAAACTTAAGACTAAGTTAAACTCACTGTTTTAATTTAATATATAAAGAAATCCAGTATCAAACAAACTCTGATTAAATTAGGTTTGATGTTCTCCTAACAAATTTTAATTAAATTAGCTATATTCTTTCATACAAATTCTCTAATTTAACTTTTTATTTATTTTTTTATGGGAACTTTTTTATTTTTTAATACTTAATAATTAAATGTATATCATTTTTTTTTATAAAAATATTTACTATTCCAGTGCATTATACCTATTAGCGACCATTAGTGACAAAGCAATATTAAGAATTGCAAGTGTTATGCATTTATTTAATAACCCTATGTTACCTTAGAAATTAGGATATGTGACCATTGGGTCCACAGCGCATGCCACTTTCCTTGTGTCTACTCCAATGAAAATGCTTTTAAAAATTAAATAAAATAAAAGCATTAGAACATTACCTTCTCAGTGAATAGTTGTTGCACGCACGGATCATAGTTTTCCTCCCAAAATCTTTTTATGGCGCTATTCACATCTTCCTCTGGTAGCAGTTCTCTTCGCTCTGCCCACCTTTCGTTTTCGTCCAGTCCAATTATCTTTAGCTTCGGCATGCTTAGGACTCCATTAGAGAAGATCTTCATTTCCGGGCATCCGGTCAAAAGTAGATCTTCCAGTGATGGGAATTTGATGGTGCGATTCCCCCAGTGGAAGCTTCTCAAACTGGGTAAATCATAAAGGTACAAAAAATTCAATTGATTGAAACAAATCTCATCTCCTGCTTCACCTTCTCCCTCGTTTGTGACTATTTCTCTCACTCTTTTGCATTCAGATATATACAATTTTTTGAGTTGGACCAAACTTTTGACTGTTGAGGAAGTTGCAAAACTAATCAACCCATGACATTTCCATACAATCAAAATGTTTAAATTTCGGAAATGCTTTGAGGATGGAACTAAATTTTTTAATCTACCGCATTCTGATACTCTCAGAATCTCCAAATTTTGAAATGCCCTACCTTGTTCAGAGTTTTCCTTCCACAAAAGCATCAACCTGGGCATTTTATATAGTTTCAACTCTGTCAAACGTTCAAACGTCCCAGCATATTGTCCTTCGTTATCGAAGAAAAGATTAGCGACGGAAAGAGACTTAAGATAGCGAAATCCTTCAACAAATACCGAAGGGACTGCTATCAATTTATCATCTTTGCCGTACAAGCTGAGAACTTCTAGTTTGCAAAAGAACTCTCCAAAAAGTCGACCATTTGTCTGATTCATGGTTTCATTCCAATCCAAATCCAATTCTTTCAAGTTAGGGAATGTATCCTGGAAAAGATCGAAGTATTGAACAAAAGAAAGCAGAAGTTAGTGTTCTCTAAGCAAGTTTGGGATAATATTCCCAACAATTTCAAGTGGGACTGAATGTATGTAAATCAAGTGGCTATCTACAGAGGGAGAGCAACATGCATTGATGCATCTCCATTTATTATCCTATGTAATAATTATATATAACATTTTCTCAGGTGGATGTGAATTCCCATCTCCCCCGTAAAGGTAACCCATTCCTATATAGTTGTTATACAAGATACTACCTCTTATATGTTTTATAGTTTCTTTTTAAGGGATTTGCTTCCAAACAAGATAACTCAAGCACAAAGTAGGAGTACATGAATGCGCACAATTTTTTATTTTATTTTTTTAAAATTATTTTTTGGAAAAATAAAAGATAAAAAAGGGTCCCATTGATCAATTCAAGATACTAAATTTATTTTTAGTTTAGCTCAAATTTCTTATTTAAGAACAAAATATTTTATCAATTAAACTAATTGGAATCTACAAGAGAAATTCTAATTTAAAGACATTAATAACCACATATGAAATCCTAATTAGTTTGAAAAAAAAAAATTTTATATAAGGTTTTATCATTTGGACATCTCAATTAAGTCTTCCATAAATTTTCCAAAAAAGAAATCTAAAATTTATTGGCTTTTTGGTGAAACAATATATATATATATATATATATATAATATTAAGTGGTCATGGACTTACCCAATACATATCTGCCAATTTCTTGTTCCGAGCATTTACTTAATGTAGCCTTTTTTTCTTTTCTTTTTTAATTTTATTTTGTTTGGACGTTGGCTAAATGTAGCTATGTTTGTTTGAGCAAGAATTGCTCAGTTAAAAGTTAGTATGTAATAGCTTCAACACAACTATGGTACTGTATCCGAAAAAAAAAAAAAAAAATACAACTATGGTACAGCTGGAAATTAGTATGTAGTCCGACTAGTCTTTTTGTTTTTTGGGTAAGCCGACAAGTTTTTTAAGTATTAACAAATTGTTATTAATTTTAATTTCTTGGATATCCATGTTAATAAAGAAACAAGTACAGATCCATACCTTTTGAATAAGAAAGAGGGGCTGCTGAACTGGAACATGACGGTCCAACCCATCTGTATTTGGGAAGCTTAATTCATTCGAAGCAACAATCCTCACTCTGTTGCATTTGCGTATCTTCAAAATTTTCAATGATGGCCACTCTGAAGTGTGCTTTCTGGGATAGAAATACTTGAGTTCGGGCAACAATATAAGACTTAGAGAGATTATTTGTGGGAACACAAACTTAGTCATTGTTTCTAATCCTTCTTCCAAAGCAGCAATTTCCTCCATTAATCCACAATCATTTATATGTAGACTCTCAAGCTGTTCAAGATGTTTGGCCACCGAGATTGGAAAAAGACTTTTTAGAGTCTCACATTTAGAAACTTCAACTTGTCGCAGATTTTGAAATGTTAAAATTGCTTCAAGATCTGAAGTCCATACATGCTTAAGTTTCGGTAAATTGTTTAAAGTCAAGTGTCTCAACTGAGTGGATTCCTTATCACATATTTCATCAACATTTTCCCCTCTAACCTCAAAGACCTCTTCTACCGAATTGCAATCCTGTATCGTTAATTCTTCAAGATTCTGGAGTCTTCTCAACATATTAGGAGGAAAAATGTTCATTAGATTTTTACAACTGCCAACATGCAACTTTTTTATTTTGCAAAAGGAATCTGGAACTAGTTGATGATTGTGCCATAACATCTTCAGGTTATCTATGCGTTTGATGTATATTTCCTCCAAGTTAGAAAATGCAACCTACATTTCCCACGTATCTATTGAGTCAATAGCAAACCTTTATATTACCAAACATGGTGAAAAATAATAATTAGAAGATAGAGGCAAAGTTGTTAGAAGTTGATTAAATTAGATTAATGTTGGAGATAAAGACATAATAAAAATAAACATCGGAAAACGAACTACATTATATTCTTAAAAAAAACGAACCTACAAGAACAAGAAGTAAGCTAATAAAAAAAAAGCAGGAAAAAAAAAAGAAATAAATCAGCCTTCTAATTGAAGAGACTAGAAAGATTGTTTGGCTGTACAAAAGGTTCATTTCTTCAGGTTCTTTCTAAATGTGATGTTTGTTCTCACAAAAAATTTAGATAATAATATTTCTTTCGAGGATAAAAATTCGATTGAAATCTCAAGTAAAATCTGGTTTGGGCCAAATTATTTAGCACAGAGATTATATATATAAAACAAATATATTATGAATTGGGTTTAAGTCACATAATGAGAATTTGTTAAATTGGTATGCACTAATTTTTGAAAAATTATTTGGGATATGATTATCAAATGATCACTAATATTCTTCTCCAAAAATAAAATGATCACTAATATCACATTTACTCTAAACAATTATCTCTAATTTTTTATATCCAACAATTATTTCTAATACAAACTTCATATTAATTACTAATATTCTGTAAAACGAAAACCCATTTTAATTTTTTCTAAACAAATAATTTGTGGTGTGCCACACTGCCACCCACCAGCATTAACCCATTGGACGCGTATCTATGATTAAGGCATTACAATTTACAAACAACATACATAAAAGTACCAACGGATTCAATTTGCCATCTAGCCAAATGTGGTCTTGTAACTTTTGTTAAACACCATGTGGGCACTATTTTAGGAACCCTGGATCAACAACATATCTTCAAAGGTTTATGAAAATCAATGATAAAGAAATTTCAATTTTGAAAAATCTCAAGAATACATGAAGAGAGAAGAGGAGGGGGGAAAAGGGCAAAACTGAAATATTGCCAAAAAAGAAAAAGCAAAATAGGAGTAGAGAATGGCTAAAATGATAGTTATGATCTAGTCTTGGTTTTTAAAAAAGAATCCATCACGATCTTTTTAATCTTATTGACATTATAAACATATGCATGAGACGCTATTAAGTATTAAAAAAGCAGTCAAATTCTGGTCTCATGCTCAACCAAAAAATGTGCATGTGGAAAGGTTATCAAAATCGGTGAGGAAATCAATCATAACAATACCTTTTCATTGAAAAGCAGCTGAGAATCAGCATCAGGATGGAAACCCACCAAATTTGGTAAGTTTTGTAGATACAAAGAACGCAATTGAGTGAAGTCAATTATATCCATTCTGATATCGTGGTTGACTTGTATCTCGTGTTTTCTTTCCTTTGAAAAAATTGCAAACATGACCTTGCAATCTTCAATCTTTATTTCTTGAAGTTGAGAAAAGCATCCAAACATAGTTAAGGAGAAGACAGATGTCAACTTTTCACATTTCCTTACTTTTAACTTTTTCAAGCTAAGGAAAGACCCCATTGGAACTTGGCCATGGCATATTTCTTCAAGATTTTCTATATTATATAGAGAAAGTGACTGTAAAACAGGAAATGCAACACATTTAAACTCCATCAAGTTAACGATGCATTGAATCTCAGTGCTGTTTCGAACATAGAGATGCTTTAATTGTGGAAAACCTTCCTTGTCAACTTCGTAAAGAATATTTTTAATACCCTCCTTAGGATTCAGATCAAGATATTCACAGCTTTTCAATAAAACTTTAATCCCATCGTCTATTTGCAAGCCTCTATCAAGTTGAAGTTTCAACGTTCTTGAGACTTCAAACTCATTGGGCCAATACCCATCCCAATCCGAATCATTGCCTATTAATATTTTATATCTTTTCAATTTCTCAAAAAGTAAGGCTTTTGGTAGAATCTTAGGATTGAGGATATGTATATATAATGTGGTCAAGAGTGGCATATGGTCTAACTCAGAGACCCTAGTATTGTTTCTTTCTGTGATTTCGCCATCAACCTGCCATTGATTGAAGCTACGATTCATATACAGTTCTTCTAACCCTCTCAAATCTGAAAATACATTGGATGGAACGACTTTAAGTTCGGTGCAATAGTTCAAATTCAACAATTGAAGGTGAGTCAATTGCCTTATTTCCATGGGTAACCGCTTTATGTTGGAATGTGATAGGGTAAGAGCTCTCAAATTCTTCAATTCTCCAATTAAAGCCACGTCTTCCAACTCACACCTATCCAAAATTAAACTTTGGAGGTTGTGAAGGCATGAAAGGGATGAAAGATGCGGAAGACTTGCGTTAATCAAAACTAAAACTCTAAGCTCTTTCATTCCTCCAAAAACGATATTAAGAATAGGTTTTTTTGGAGACGAAAAATATTCTTTATTCCCCAAAAAAATGAACTTAAGTTGTGGACATCTGAACCTCTCAGGAAGCTCCTTAAAGTCAACATCAAAAAGTGCGATTCCAAAAGAATCTTCCCATTTTTTAATATTTAACCATTTTTCCGGACCTTCTAAACTTCTTATGGTTAACATTTTCTCCTCTTTGTCTGCAATATAAATGGCAACATCACGAATGACGTCATGCATTTTAAATGTACCACTTCCATTACCTTCCAACAACAAGCAAGAATCTTTTAGACTATTGACCAATGTGTAGACCCTATTTCTCACTTCTTCCATTTTATAAACATCTTCAAAGAAGTCCAAACCCACCAAATATCTCCATAAGAGATCTATTTGTATGACCTTATCTTCTTCAAATATACTGCAGAACAAGAACAAAGATTGCGCTTCCTTAGTTAAAAAATCGTAACTCAACTTTATACTTGAGTATACCATCTCATGCATCTCTTTGATCTGTGTTGGATTTGCCCTTTTTAATTGACCCACGGCATCCTTCCATATATCTAGATTCTTTTGCTTTTTCAACGTATTCGCAACAGTTGTTATGGCAATTGGTAAACCTGCACATTCTTTGACAACCTCAACCATGGTAGATTGGAATTCCATTGTTTCAGAAAAATCGCCTGCTATCTTTACAAACAAGAATTTAGCTTCGTTGTCTGATAAAATTCCAACTTGGAATATCTCTTGAGCATCCATATCCTTGTCCAATACATCTTGAAATCTAGATGTTAGCAATAGTTTGCTTCCTTTGCGATCATCCCCAAAGGAAATTCCAAGAGCGTCCAAGTCAATCTTGTTCCAAATATCATCTACAATTAAAAGGACCTTCTCTTTCTTCAACCTCTCACGTAGCAAATGTGCTTTTTGAAAATCAGTGTCCTCATCTTTAAACTTCAACTCTAATTCTTTTGCAATGTCTTTCTGAATCTGTTTCAAGTTTGGAGTTTGGGATACAACTACTGTAACAATCCTTTCAAATAACTTGTCTTTTATGGCTTGCGTTGCAATTTTTCCAACAAGCATGGTCTTGCCCAAGCCGCCCATCCCACAAACCCCAATGGCAGCTATACTATCATCTTTTAGAGCCTTCATAACTCCGTCAAAAATTGATTTTCTTGATTCAAATTCCTCATAACCTTTAGTTGAAATTGTAGTACCCCCTTCTATAGGGACACGGTGGCCTACTGCATGGAACGTGTCGGCCGTATCCTTGAGTTCCTTGACGGCCAATCCCATCTTGTGTGCCTTCTTTCCAATCTGATAACGGGCCTTCAAATTAAAACACTTCAACTTTGCTTGGCCTTCCTTTTCAACAAATTCTTGTACCTCTGCAGTGATCCCCTGAACACGTGTCTGCCACCTCTGGACTTTAGCTTCAATTTCTTCTACGTTCATTCTAGCAGCTTCAACCTTATGTTCCACAATCTTTCTAGCGTCTTCGAGATCGCCAACTTTGTTGCTGAGATTCTCAACATTTCTTTTGAAGTGAATCAGATAACCCATCTGACGTGCTACTGCTCCAATTGCGTAGCCCACAACTTTTTCAACGATCACTTTAACGGTCTCCGTAAGAACCTCCATTTTGTGCTTCTGATTGGTCTGTGTTTTTTTTTGTGCTTCTTGGGTTGGGCTGCTATCTTGAGAGTAGAGGCAAAGAAAGGCCCAATAAAAATCGTTGACAACAACGAAAGTGTAATCAAAATTGAAGGACAAAAAAAAGCCTATGTAATGATGTAATGACATACCTGTGTCTTTGGAATATTAATGAAAGATAATTTAGTCTTCTACTATCTTCACGTGGGCTGGGGAGGAAGCTGAAACCTGACAATTAAATTTTTTAAGAAAAAATTAAACCAAGTTAATCGAAAATAAAATAAAATGATGTTTGATTTTTTTTTTTTTTTAGGAATTTTCTTGGGCAAGGATTTGCAACAATTCTTGCATAAATCATTGTATTTATTTTGTTTTAAAAAAGATCAAGGGTGGAGATCAGATCTAATAAAGTAAAAATGAAACCCACTATAACTTGCCACATTACACAAATCTCAAAATACTGAAAGAGAAATTTTTAGACAAATGTCTATTTAATAGCTTGACGCATCACCATTATGCAGGAATTGCTGCAAACTAAGGTTGCAGCAAATCCTTGCCCAATTTTTTTTGGTTTATTAGTACTAATGCGATAGGTTGTGATAAGGTGGGAGTGCAAATAGAAATAAATTATTGATGGTAGGCAATAGGCATCTACTTTGATCAATTTCTCACTAGTTTCATTACAAGGGGAAAAAAAAGTTATGTTTATGTTTTGATAAATGGAACAATTTTATTATTCAGTGGAACTATTTGTCTCATGGGAGAAACAGAGTTTTAATCCTCAATATTCCTTCCCTCCACACCAAAAAAAAAAAAAAAAAAAGAAAAACAAGAATTAGTTCATTTTTTTTCCCATGAAATGATGTTTGATGGGGAATTTGCAAGATTTTCAAAATCATTCATTCCGTTTTATATGTCTCAAGAAAAAAACAATCTCTATTCTTGCTTCCAATCTTTCTTTCCTCATTTACTCTTTTGCCTTTTTTTTCTTCTTTTTAAGGGCAGCTAATACAACCATAATTAATTAAGCACCACCTTAGGAACAGTTATTAGAATCACAATTACTCAGCCAAAAAAAAAAAAAATACAGCCACAATAAAGCAAGAACGATATCAAAGGAAGAATGAGAAAAAAGAAAAAAAGAAGGTACCTCTCTCTTTAGGATTTCAAACTATTCCAGAGCAGCTTGTTTTCACCTTGGACAGTCACTCTTTTTTTTTTTTTTTTTTTTTAATCACTGGGACAGTCACTTTGCTAATGAGTATCAGTAAATTGAACAGTTGATGATACCCTTTCCTTTTCCCTTTGTACAAGTCTTGATAAGTAGAGCAAACTAAAATTAAAGAAAAAAAAAAAAAGTAAATCAGAAAAACAAACTGCAACAAAAAATCAAATTAAGGAATGAAAGGATAGCATAAGCGAAGAAAAACAAGCAAGGACAAACTAAAAGGAAGTAACTCTCTCCTTCACACTACAATTTTAGCAGGTTTCTCTTCTACTCCTTTGACTTGGCAGAACAAGGGTGGTCGCTATAATAAATGAGAGCAGGGGTGAGAAGCTGAAAATACTTTACTTTTATTTATTTATTTTTGGGTAGAATTGGAGGAAACTAAAACTAAAACGACAGGACTCTCAAAAAAAAAAAAAAAAAACTAAAACGACAGGATACTAACACAAAAAACTGCAACGGAAATTAAGGTAAAAAATCGGATTTTTTTTCTTTTTTTCTTTTTTAAGAATCGGATCGAGCAAAGAAAATCCAAACTAGGAGGATGACTGCAACGAAACTTAATGGCGTAGAGTAGAAAGTATCAAACTCTTCTTCTTCTTTTTCGTGAGAAGTGGAGCAAAGTAAAACCAAAATGAGAGTTTCTTTAAGATCTTCTCCCCTCTATCTATGTGTATATTAAAAATACTTGGTGTACTTTTGGCTCCAAATTAAAAAGTCAACTTATTTTACTATTTAGCTTATTTTTGCTACTATTATGGGCCCTATTACAATTTTTGATACTATTTATGGATCTCACTGTACTATTTCAACTAACTTTTACCTTTATCTATAGTATTTTCAACAAAAAGTTTTCAATTTCAACAAAATAATCAGATCCTATACAAACCCTTAGTATTCTAAAAAAAAAAAGTGAGAGGGTAAAGAATGACAACACAAAAGTTGCTGCGAAAGTTAATTTAGACTACAAGAGAAACGAATGAAAGTAGAGTAGGAAAAGGTTTTTAACTGGACCTCAATGGAAGAGGGTTTCTTTCTTACTCATCCAATTTTAACTTAAAATTAGATGAGCAAAAAAGAATTTCAACTCAAAATATCTGCTTTATGATAATTCTATTTTATTATCGTGTTTGGTAGGGGTATTTTCATCTAAGAAAGTCTTAGTGGACACCTTCGCCCGTCGGTTGGATCACCTTGTCTTTGACTCGTCAGGATAAATGCCTACACCAATGGACCAACCATTCATGGACCCATCGAGAGGTCCTTCCCCATTTAAAATTCTTAAAGTCCTGACGAATCGACGTCCCACCCTCCTTGAAAACCTATCGGATAGCTCATGTATGTGCCCGATGATTGCCTCACACAAAACCCTCGACTCACATACCAACGAATGAAGAACCATACCGATGGTTGGGTACGCTGGATCCCACATGCCTTTGCATATTCTCCAGTCATGAGTCCCAACATGGAAATAACTTACACATCATGTTCAAAGACCCCATTACATGTGCACATCTTCCCTATATGGGAAGGAAAGCCCTAAGATCCCGGAGCCATTACTCCAAATCTTCTCTACAAGGGAAGTTCCTACGTTCAAGGGATCTTGGTCAACTCTACACCACTATATAAGCACCACACCTCCTCTTCTTCAAGGTACATGAAAATCTCTAACTCTCACACTATCAAGTTCTCAAAGGTTTTCCAATCACTCTGACTTAACCTTTAAAGGGCCTTTGGCCAGCACCCTACCAGTGCCCCCTGTAGGTTCTTTGTTCTTCTATTTTTTAGGTACCCTAATTGGTGCATGTGTGGATGATCAGCTCACTGACGATTTTGTGCATCATCAGTTGGCGTCGTTTGTGGGAAAGAGTGATTAGTCATATCATCACTTCTAAAACAAAGAGTTGATGGTCCAGATGTGATCAATGACTACCATCAACCAGGAGACCGAAAAACCCCTCCAACACCTTGGAAAGGCAAGTGCAAACCCTTGTCGTAGTAGTCAAGCACCCAATGCAATCAGGAGTTAGAGCAGCAATTGAACCAAAGGGACGAATGACTTCCCAATGACCAACATAATGAACGGGACAATGACAAGTGCAACAACCACCACCTCCCGACGAGGGATCGGCAAGAAATGGAAAATTAGGAAGAAAGCAACGCCGCCAGCAGGCGGGATCGACAAGAGGACACTAACCACCCATCCAAACTAGAGAGCGGAGCGGTATGCGTGGCACAAGAAATGCAAATGATGAAAGAGAAGATAGATATGATGATGAACGCCAGGAGAGGGTGAGTTTCCACTAACCTAGATAAGCCACTACATTGAACCAATTCACCCTTCACAACATAGGTCACCTCCGACCCCCCTTCCAACTAAGTTCCAGATGCCACAGGTGGAGACCTATAATGAATCGAGGGATCCACTAGACCATCTAGAATCATTCAAGACCCTATTGCATCTACAAGGGGTCCTAGATGAAATCATATGTAGAGCATTCCCCACTACAATCAAGGGAGCAGTCCCCAATACTATCTCAACTTTCAAGGAATTAAGCGAACATTTTGTCACACATTTCATTGGCGGATAGAGATATAAAAGATCCTCAGCAAGGCTGGTAAATATCAAACAACAGGATGATGAGAGCTTGAGGTCATATGTAACTTGGATCAATAAAGAGGCCCTTTTGATTGATGAAGTTGACGACAAAGTCTTGGTCACGGCTTTCACCAATGGACTCCAATCCAAGGAATTTCTTTTTTCCATCTACAAGAATGACCTGAAGATGATGGCTGACACACTGTATTGAGCCACGAAGTAGATGAACGTTGAAGACGCCATGATAGCACAAGGGGGTAGACCGAAGAAAAGGGAAAAGCATAATGACCCTCATCCGGACAGAGGAAGAAATTTAGCCCAAACAAGTGACAAAAAGGATGACAAAAGGTCGAGACCTCCTCTCAACAGGATTGCAAACTTCACACCATTAAACACTTCGCTCAACCAGGTCCTCATGCAGATAAGAGACAACTTAGCACTAACATGGCTAGATAAGCTAAAAGGAGATTCAAACAAAAGGCCAAGGAACAAGTATTATCGTTTCCATCAGAACCATGGAAAAGAAACCTTTAAGTGCTATGACTTGAAATAGCAAATAGAAGCCCTAATTAAGCAGGTAAAGCTACAATGATTCATCAGGATAGAAAGATCCAGAGAAAACGCACCTAGGGATCCGGAGCCCAACCAACAGGCAAAAGAGGGCCCAAGAGCCCCACTTGGAGAAATAAGGATAATTGTAGGAGGAAGGACGATGGCTAGTTCCTTTAGCAATGCAAGAAGAACTTACCTATGGACGGTACAGAGCATTCAGATCACCGATCATCTACCCAAGCCCACAACAGTCAGTGACCCATATATCATCTTCACTAAAGAAAACGCTTTTGACGACTCCACCATCCTCATGATGATGCCCTGGTCATCAACTTGTCAATATCTGACTTCAACACCTGACGAGTCTTAGTGGATAATGGGAGCTCAACTGACATTATCTACTATCCCACCTTCCAATAAATGAGGATCAACAAGAAAAGACTTCTACTGTCAGACACGCCACTTGTGAGGTTTGGGGGTACCAAAGTGTTCCTCGTCAGATCAATCGCCCTGCCAGTGACCATTGGCACCTATCCTCAGCAAATCACAAAGGAAATCACCTTCTTGGTCGTCGAATTTTGTTCAACAAACAATGCCATCATTAGGCGACCTACACTTAATGTGTGGAAAGCAGTCACCTCTACTCAACACCTACTAGTAAAATTCTCGACAGAGTATAGGATAGGGGAGGCACACGGGGACCAGATGGTGACCGCCCGAACCGGATTACCTATATCGATACACAAGCCAGTATAGACACCGCAATTCGTTCCCCTTATGACTTGGGCCCCCATTCCCCAATGATGTTGAATTCTAAGACTCAAGGTTAGTTTAAGGCTCAATCAGAAGTTTAAATTGACTTGAGAAGTGTTAAAATGAGAAATATATCTTTTAATGAGCAAATAAATAAATTTTTGAAAAATAAGGCCAAAAGAAACCCTCAATGCGTACGCATGAATCAACCCATATACGCGGCTTTCTACATGCGTACGTAGGCTTGATCTTGCGCAAGCATAGCGATTTTCAAAAAGTTATACAAGACAAGTTTTCTACATTTATGTTGAGGTTTAGAACGAATCCCGCATCGTCTAGGGATTGTTCCAAATCCTTTTTTTTCACACTATAAAAATCCTTACATAGAATATTTTCAAAACACACAGAAATCTCACGGGAAAACAATAAAATTCACTAGAAATAGTGAATCAAAAGGGAGTTTTTCACAAAACACCTTCAAGTCAATTTTCTTTTGATTTGGGCCTTTTCTAGCCTTGATCTTTGAGTTTAATCTTTACTAATCACTTTTTTATTGAATTGTGAATAGATTTAATTGAGGAGAACGGTAAAAAATAAAGCTTGAAGAGCTTTTCTTTGACATATTAGTTTTAAACCTTCCTTTTCCTTTTCATTTATTTTCTTCTTTTAATTCTTCTATTTGTCTTTTTTTTTTTTTTTTTGTTATAACATGTTATGATATGCTTTTCTAGTCTAGGTTTACGTTTTTGTACGTTTAAAATGTATGTTAGGTTGTTAGAATTCCCATTTTGAGGTTCTGCCCTGTTTTTGGTGTTTTTAGGGTTTCTGGGCAAGAACCTACATACGCATAATCTTGCCCATGTACACAGGCTTGATTATGCATACGAAAGCATGTTCTTGGGTGCACAAGCCACTGCCCAAAAACACTAATTTTTTTTGTTTCTTTTGTTTTGATTCTGCCTTCACATGTTTATTTGTTTAGCTTCTTTTTCTATACTTTTATGCTTTCAATGCCTGTGTTTCACATGTTTAGTTGCTTGGTTTGCTATCATATGTTAGAATTAGGGTTTGTTTAGTGTTTTCTTTGTTTCAATGCCATGTACATGCATTCACATGCTCATGCATGATGCCATAGGTGCTAAGTTGCTGCAAGGTAAGTAAAAGGTAAGTCATGCATTTGTAATGTCCATGCATTTGTGACTTGATCTTATTTTGGTGTTAGAGATGAATGTAAATGTTTGAATGAATCACATGTTACTTAGATCTTTTCTTATGCTTATGTTTTTGTCTTGATTTGATTATACATGTTGTTGCCTTGTTTTGTTGCTGCCTAATTTGATATGCTTTGATGCCATGATTGGATGAATGCTAGGTTGGTTGAGGTGTATGTTAGATGAATGTTAGGAGATGTCATGCTAGATGAATGCTAGGGTCTAAGATGAGATGTTGTGCCATGATTAGATGTATGGTAGGCTTTGATTATGAGCATGATAGATGTATGGCTAGGGTCTAAGACATAAGACACAATAATGGGAAGCCAACCTTAGAGTTGGGCTGTTTTGGGTGCCTAACACCTTTCCAAGATCGTACCTTAACTCCAAAATTATATCTCTAGTAGTAAGATCAAAAGATCCTTCCTCAAAAGGACGCTATATATATGGTTCCTAGGACATTGCAAAAACTAGGTGGCGACTCCATTTCGACCCCCTCCCCTACGTCCACAAGCAGCCATGTGATCTACAAGGAGCTCACACTCTTCTTGAAGAATAACTTGGACCTTTTTGCTTGGAGGATAACTACCCACTCCTACGAATCAATCTCCTCATGGACTCAACAGCTGGGCACTCGTTGTTGAGCTATATGGATGCTTTCTTCGGTTACAATTAGATCAAGCTAGACGAATCTAATCAAGAGAAGACTTCATTTGTCATAAGCCAAGGGCTATTTTGCTATAAGGTTATGTCATTTGGCTTGAAGAATGCAGGAGCGACGTATTAAAGACTTGTGAACAAGATGTTTATCCAGTAGATCGGGCGAAACATGGAAGTGTATGTAGATGACATGTTGGTGAAAAGAAAGAGGCAAGAACACCACCTGGACAACCTTTGGGAGATGTTTGAAACCCTTCGTCTCTATAATATTAAGCTTAATGCCAGCAAGTGTGTGATCGAGGTGTCGTCGGGAAAGTTTTTTGGCTTCATGGTGTCTCAACAAGGCAAAGAAGCCAACCTCGACAAAATTCAAACCATACTAGGGATGGTGCCTCAAAAGAGCATCAAGGAGGTGTATAGTTTGAACAGAAGGTTTGCAAGCCTCAACAAGTTCGTCTCTCGAGCAACGAATAAGTGTTTGTCATTCTTTAAGACATTGAAGATGTCTTTTGAATTGGCCAACAAATGCCAAAAAGCCTTCGAGGATTTAAAGGCATATCTTGCGTCCCCACTGCTACTCAATCCATGTAAGCCTGATGAAGAGCTCTCCCTTTACATGGCCATATCCCCCATGACCATCAACTCAGCTCTCATCCGAAAAAAGGATCATGTGCAATTACCTGTGTTCTACACTAGCCGAGCACTCAGAGGGGCAAAAGAAAGTTATCCTCCCATGGAAAAGTTGGCTTTTGCTCTAATTACAACCACCCGTAAGCTTAGACCGTATTTTCAAGCATACACTATAGTAGTCCAAATGGACAAACCTCTACGAAAGACAATGAACAATCCAGAGGCAGCCAGGCGATTAGTACTGTGGGTGATAGAGTTGAGTGAGTTTGACATATAGTACAGCTCGAGGACTGCAATTAAGACCTAAGCATTGGCCGACTTCGTTGCAGAGTTCACAGCAATAGAGGACAAAGGTAGGGGGTAGCCCCATGGATGGTCCAAATGGACGGTTCATCCAATTGACACGCCAAAGGAATCCCGGTGGTCCCATGATCTCTAGAAGTGGACCAAATGGAGTGTGTAGTCTGCCTCCAATTCCCGACAACCAATAATGAGGCCGAATATGAAGCTCTACTAACAAGCCTTGACCTAGCTAAAGCAACGGAGGCAACATCAATAATTATAAGAAGTGATTTCCAAGTCATCGTCGGGCATGTCAGTGAAGACTACGAGGCTAGAGGTGAACAAATGAAGAAGTACCTAAGCCTAGTCAAGAAGCAGATAGGTTTGGGCTTTGCGGTGGAACTCATGCAAATCCCAAGGGAAGAAAATGAGCAAGCTGACCGTCTGGCCAAGGCAACATCCGTAGAACATATGACCATCAGTAGTCAGGTACTATCCTTCATCCAATATTCTCCTGCCATTGAGAAAATAGATGTGCAGGTAATCCCAATGGGGTTTGACCAGATGACTCCAATCATCTCCTACCTCAAAAAACGGAACACATCCTGAAGACCATAACACTTCCTGAAGGTTAAAGGTGCAAGCATCACGTTTCATGTTGAATGGAGATATTCTTTACAAAAGAGGTTTCTCTCACCTATATTTGAGATGCTTAGTTCCCGATGAAGTTGACTACTTCATGAGAGAAGTCTACGAAGGAGTATGTGGCAACCACTTAAGGGCATGCTCACTAGTTCACAAGCTCGCACAAGCTGGATACTACTAGCCCACTATGCATAAGGATGCCCAATCCTATGTAAAAGCATGTGATAAGTGTCAACGCTTCAGCAATATTGTACGCCAACCATTAGAACAGCTCACTCTGATGAACGCTCGATGGCCCTTCGCCCAATGATGACTCTACATCATAGGACCCTTTCCTATGGCAATACGGCAACTCAAGTTCCTTGTCATGGGAATCGATTACTTTGCCAAATGAGTTGAAGTGGAGCCTTTGGCCACCGTCACTGAGAAGAACGTCTGAAACTTTGTTTGGAAAAGCGTTGTCTGTCGCTTTGGGATCTCTAAAGTCCTTGTCTCTAATAGTGGAAAGCAATTTGATAACGAAGCATTCAAAGATTTCTGCTAATAGCTGGGGATCAAGAACCACTACTTTTCACCCACCCAACCACAAGCCAATGGACAGCTTGAGGTTACAAACCGATCATTACTCAAAATATTCAAGACTCGGTTTAAGGGGAAAAAGGGGATATAGCTGGACAAATTAGCCAGCGTCTTATGGGCATACAAGACGACGGTACGAACTCCCACAGGTGAGACACCCTTCCACCTCGTGTTTGGAAGTGAGGCCGTCATCCCAACAGAAGTAGGGTTGACAAGCTACATAATAGCTCATCATGATGAAAGGAGGAACGAAGAAGGAATACACCTACACTTAGGTCTATTGGATGAAATTCTGGCGATAGTTGAGCAATAGATGGCTCGCTACTAGGACCTTATGGATAGACACTACAATACTAAGGTCAAGCCTCGACACTTCAGCGTTAGAGACCTTGTCTTAAGGAATGTGATGGCGACTACTAAAGATGCTACACAGGGCAAGCTAGGCCCCAGTTGGGAAAGACCTTACAAGGTTGTTAACTGCTACAGAAGGGGAACTTACCACTTGGAGATGCTCAACGAACAAAGCCTACATCACCCTTGAAATGTTGGGCACCTAAGGAGATACTATTAGTAGTGCACCCGCTATAAACTATGTTACCGCTTTTCTTTTAGCTTTTAGACTATTGAGTTTTTCGATTTTTCAAATTTTTGCTAAGTGAATTCCAAAGGCCCAACGGGGAAGATTGTCAACATTTTTTAGCTCGATTAATTTTCAATGAAGCATTATTCTTGAAGAATTGTTTAACTACAACATAAAAAGCTCAAAAAATATTAAGTCCTACCTATAAGGTAAACCGACGACTAAGGACACTGACGGGTGCCTAGTCACTTAAAGAATCTTAAATCCTACATATAAGGTGGACCGACAACTAAGGACACCGAGGCGGGTGCCTAGTCACTTAAAAAATCTCAAGTCCTACCTACAAGAAGGACCGACGACTAAGGACATTGGCAGGAGCCTAGTTACTTAAAAAATCTTAGGTCCTACCTACAGGATGGATACCAATGAGAGCCTAGTCACCTAAAAAATCTTGAGTCCTACCTACGAGGTGGACCTACGATTAAGGACATTGACAAGTGCCCAATCACTCAAAAAATCTTAGTCCTACGCTAAGAGACCCGTCAGCCCAATCTAAAATCAACGAGCACAAACACTTAATAATATTTTTATTAAAAAGCACCCTCACTTCAAGTGGTCCCAATGAATGCTCAGGCTACAAAGTAAGCCAGAACTGACGGGTATAAACACTTCAAGAGAAAGAACCCCTTCCCTTCAAGTGAAACTAATGAATGCTTAGGCTATAGCCTCAGCTGACGGGCACAAACACTAAGCATTTCTTCATTATCCTTGAAAGAGGCTACGTTCGATGTAAATAAACCATTCATAATCGACAGTGTGATATTCAAAAAAGGATATAGGCAAAAATAGAAATTATCATAAAATTACTGAAATCTAATGTCAAACCCAACGAGGGATAAAAGTTGCTTGTGCCAAAACAGGGCACCCGTATTGTTTTAAAATTACATATTGATATTAAAGAAAAAATAAAAAATAAAAATAAAAAATTTCAAGCATATGGTTTGTTTGTTGGCTTGTTTGGTTGCTTGTCAGTCTCCTTCTCTCCTGATCCATCGATTCCCTTGCCCTCTGGCCTAACAGCTTCCGCCTCTTCAAGATCTGTCTCCTCCTCGTTAGGGATATCATTGCCAACAGGGGTCATTAGGACCAAAGTGTCTATCTGAATTTAGGAGAAATCTAAACCAAGGAACAAGAGGATGGCCTGCTTACAAAAGTCCTCAAAGCCATCACCATATTGGACCCCCATCTCATTAAAATAGGTCTGGGACGTTTGTAACTCTGTAACAATCTCATCCCTAATCTTGTCCATATGCTTACGAAGAGCAGTCAATTTGGTCTTAAGATTGGAATTCTCCTTTGTCACCACCTCAACTTGACGAGCGCTCCCTTGCACTTTATCCTTTTGCTCGTTACGCTCCGTATTTAAGTTCTGAAGTGATTCCTTGAACTTTTTCAAGGTCTCTTCTTCGATCTCCAGACGGCTCCTTGGGCACTTGATCGACACCTCCTCAACAGTCCACCTGATCTATGGGGCCTTCATCCTCACCAAGCCCTGGAAATGGACGGGCGAAAAAAAGGCATTAAAACGTACCCAAAAATAGATAAGGAACGAGGGTAGGAGAATGCAACTTATCCTTATCATGTTGAAAAGGCTTGAATCGCCCAAAGCTTCTGTCTTGTGCTCTGAGCACTCGTTGAGATCAGTGTCCTAGACAATTGAGTGAGTCGTATCCGCTGCATACTCTCTACTTTTCACTGGCAAGGTTCAGGGATCAGCATCCCCCACTTAGCTAACCCTATAACACCTCGGTGCATATGAAGATTTTCCAAGCATTGGGAGCTATCTGACAAACGGATACACCCATATAATCTGCTAACCGACGATAGAGGTAGCTAAGAGGCAACCTCAGCCCAGCAATAAAAGCTGCCTCATAAAAGCCAACCTCGTATGACTCCCCCATATAGCATTTCTCCCCTTTATCAACCTTTCTGATGGGGACATCTTCGGGGATCTAAAAATGAGGCCTAAGTCTGTTAAAGACCTCATTCGTCGTGCTCATAGAAAGTCATTGATTGACTAGACGTCGGGGAGGACAATTTTTCTATGAACTCGTTCCAACAGATTGGTTTCCACCTCCTCCTTAGGGGTTGAACTTGCTGACAACTCCCTCTTAGAGCCAAATGGTTCATCTGACACATACTCATATCCTGACGGGTAGGCCTCTTCATCGCCCGATTCTAAAAGGATGGACAATGAAGATTTACCCGTCGCTTCACTACTTCCTGATATTCCCTCACCTACAAGCAATGAATGGAAACTAAGATTCTACTCACTCAACTCCTAAACATAATACCAATAACTACTTATCAAAACAAAAATACGAAACAATAAAGTAACAAGGAAAGAAGAGGAACTTACGTAGTTGCTACTATGGGGGAGTGAGTGACGGATGAATAAAAGCGACGGTCCTCCTTAAGGCGAAGAACAAATGAGACCAATGTAAGAAAAAAGCTCTGGATTAAGCGCTTGAAAGTAAAAAATGGAAAGTGAGAGGCTAAGAAAGGAATTGAAATATTTATAGAACGAAGAAGCATGAGAAACGAAGCAACGCTACAACTCGAATTTGCCCAATCAAGGATCGCCATATGTCACCTAGCCTCTTTAAAAGACATTTATGTCCCTATAGGTGGCACGAACCTCTACACAGAGTAATTAACGATTAAAATATTCCTCGTACTCCACAGCTTGTCAGTTATCTCGATGAACAACAAAGTAGGGGGCAGCTGATAGGGGTATTTTCGTCTAAGAAAGTCTTAGTGGACACCTTGGCCCATCGATTGGATCACCTTGTCTTTGACTCGTCAAGATAAATGCACACACCAATGGACAAACCATTCATGGACCCGTCAAAAGGTCCTTCCCCATTTAAAATTCTTAAAGTCCCGACAAGTCGGCGTCCCACCCTCCTTGAAAACCCATTAGGTAGCTCATGTATGTGCCCGATGATTGCCTTACACTAAACCCTCCACTCACATATCGATGAATGAAGGACCAAACCGACAGTTGGGTACGCTGGGCCCACATGCCTTTGCATGTTCTCCACTCATGAGTCCTAACATGGAAATAACTTGCACATCATGTTCAAAGACCCCACTACACGTGCACATCTTTCTTATATGGAAAGGAAAACCCTTAGATCTCGAAGCCTTAACTTCAAATCTTCTCCACAAGGAAAGCTCCTACATTCAAGGGATCTTGATCAACTCTACATCACTATATAAGCACCACACCTTCTCCTCTTTAAGGTACATGAAAATCTCTTGCTCTCATACTATCAAGTTCTCAGAGGTCTTCCAATCACTGAATTAACCTTCAGAGGGTCTTTGGTCAGCACCCCACTAGTGCTCTCTATAGGTTCTTTGTTCTCTTGTTCTTCAAGTACCCTAATTGGTGCGCGTGTAAATGATCAACTCGCTGACAATTTTGTACATCATCAGTGTTAAAACACTAATTAATTTTTAGTGTAGCTAGGTTTGAATATCATATCTCTTATTAAAGTATAAAATATTTTACCAATTGAGTTAACTAGAATCCACCAACTCAACTCACTTCATTACACTTAAATTTAATCATAGAATCATATTCTTGGTCAGAATTCAAATGTCATCACTTACCACACTAATAAATCTATGGTTCAGTATTTTGCATTTGACAATCCAATCCATCAAGATAATTGACAAACTTTATACAGAAAATATTTTAAAAAATATATTGAAGAACGGGATGCAAGTTGGCTGGATCAAGTCTAAATTCTTATAAGCAATCTCATGCTCATTCTCATCTCCCTAAAACAGGGTAAGTGATCAATTTAGGGAAATAAAAATAAATAAATAAGCGAGAGAAATAATAAAAACAAATAAATTGATGTTTTATGATTCAATAAATAGTAAAGATCATTCCTCAAACAATTATTTTGCTCTTGTTTTGTGTTTCAGTTAAAAATAATTTTTTTTGATGTTTTGATAACTGAAAGAAATATTAAAAGTAAATAAATAATAATATTTTAATGGAACAAAGTAAAGGACAAAGAATCAGATATGAATGTTTTGAAAAGTGATTAACTAAATTGAAAACGTAGGCTTTCCTGGGTTGGGCTGCTGTCTTGAAAGTAGAGGCAAAGAAAAGCCCAATAAAAAACGATGACAACAATGGAAGTGTAATTAAATTGAAGGACAAAAGAAGCCCATGTAATGACATACCTGTGTCTTTGGAATATAAATGAAGATAGTCTTCTACTGTCTTCACGCGGGCATACAAAGGAAAGCTGAAAGCTGACAATCAAATTTTAAAAAAATAAAAAACCCAAGTTAATCTAAAATAAAATAAAATGATTTTTGATTATTTTATTTTAGGGATTTTTTTTGGTTTCTAGTACTAAGGTGGGAAGCAAATAGCCATGAATTATTAACGTTTGGCAGTAGGCATCTACTTTGATCAATTTCTCACTAGTTTGATAACTTTGATTACAAGGGGGGAAAAGGTTGTGTCTGTTTTGATGAAGAAAATGGCACAATTTTATTGTACAGTGGAACTACCTGGTTTATCTCGAGAATCTGATTTTTAATCCTCAATTCCTTCTCTCCAAAAAAATAAATAGCATAGAAGTTCATTGTCTATGAAATGATGTGTTTGATGGGGAATTTGTAAGATTTTCAAAATCATACATTCCTTTCTATACGTCTCAAGAAAAAAAAACATATATGGAGCATCCAAACTTTCTGTCCTATTTACACTTTTGCCCTTTTTTTCTTTTTAAGGACAGCTATTACTGTTACAATCATAATTTAGCACCAATTTAGGAACAGTTATTAGAACCACAATCATAGTTGTAAAAACCGTGAATCAATTTTTATTTTTATGTATCTTATATCTTAAGATACACATCTAATAAAATTTGTAAGAAAAAATTATAAATATATATAAAATGTATATTCACTATAAATTCGGAATAAAGTCAACTAATGACTAATTTAATTATCATTAGTGTAATAATATTTAACAAAGCTAGCTAAATAAATCAAATTAGCATTTTTTTTTTTTGGCACTTAAATTAGCAAATGTTTATAACATATCAAGATGTCCAGGATTCAATTTCTCCTCCCATTGTAATTATCAAAAAAAGAAATTCAAATTTAAAAGTGATAGTACATGACATATGAGCTAAAATAATAATTTTATTTTCATCATATCCTATCCATCATCTTACCTAATCAACTCCATCAAAGCCAATGTTGTCATCATGTTCTTCATCTTACGGATGATTTATGTCTTCATTGACATTTTCTTCATCATCATCAACATTTACTATTTACTCTTCTTTTTTCTTTTTTTTTTCTTTTTTCCTTTTTTTGTCATTCTAGTTTCTTAGACTTATGACAATAAAAAGATAATTTCATTGTCATTTAAAAATAATTCTAATTATATGATTAATATGAAAGTGAAGTATCAACTATATAATCCAAATTTTGTAGGAGAAAAAGAGAAAAAAAATGAACATTTTATTTTATTTGGCTCAATTAACTAGCTCAATAATTTTGTATTAAAAACAAGTTTAAAAACTTGTTAGACTCAAATAAAGCACAAATTTTAACACCCCCACCCCCCAAAAAAAAAAAAAAATTTAAACCAACATATCTTTGTATGATGCGATACACACCATAAACATTTACCGTACATAATATTTTGTACACAATACGATGCAAATGACCACAATTACTCAGCCAAAAATAAAATAAAAAATTTACAACCACAATAAAGCAAGAAAGATGTCGAAGGACCAATGAGAAAAAAGAAATAAGAAGGTACCTCTCTCTACAGGTTATCAAAACAATTGCAGAGCAGCTTGTTTTCCTTTCTATGCTCAGTATCAGTAAACGTGAACACTTAGCGATACCTTCTTCTTTTTCCTTTGTTACAAGTCTTGTTAAGTTGAGCAAACTAAAATGAAACTTAAAAAAAAAAAGGGTTAAATCAGAGAAACAGAGTGCAACAAAAAATCAAATTGAGGAATATTGAAAGGATAGCATAAGTGAAGAAAACGAAGCAAGGACAAAATAAAAGTAAGAAAGTAAAAGGCTTCACACACTACAATTTGAGCAGGTTTCTCTTCTACTCCTTTGGCTTAGCAGATCAAGGATGGTTGCTATAATAACTGAGAGAAGGCGGTGAGAAGCTGAAAATACTTTACTCTTTTTTTGTATTTTTTGGAGAAATGGAGCAAAGGAAAACTAAAACGATAGGAATAGGATACTAACACAGAAAAGTAAAACTGCAACGAAAATCTCACTCTTTACTATAAATTTTTTTTTTTTTTTTTTTTTTTTTTTCTGTTAAAGAACCGGAGCCAAGCAAAACCAAACTAAGAGGAAGAGGATGACTGCAACGAAAACTAGTGGCGTAAAGTAGAAAGTATCAAACTCTTTTTCTTTTTCTTTCTTTTTTTGAGAAGTGGAGCAAAATAAAACCAAGATGAGAGGATGAAGACTGACAACACAAAAGCTGCTGCGAAAATTATTTCAGAGGACAAGAGAAATAAGGGAAAGTAGAGTAGGAAAAGTCTCTATAATTGGACCTCAACAAAAGAGAGTTTCTTTTCTTTCTCATCGACTTTATGTTTTTTAATTAATAAGAAATAGGAATAATAGAATTTAAATCTACTTCATGATTATTATATTTTATCATCGTATCAAAACAATTGAATTTTGATCTAGGCAAATTTGATTCACAAATCTTTTATTCTAAAATAAAAAAAATTTACTAATTAAACTAACTAAAATTTATTAGTCCAAAGTAAAATATTTCATTGCACGTTAGGTGCGTACAAAAAATAAATTATCTATTCTTGAGAATTGATATATATACAAAATTTGAATAAAAGAATTGGGTACCTATAAAGTAGGTCAAATAAATTTGAGATTTCCATTGGAAGGGAGAGGACAAAGATAGTTTTTTTTTTTTTTATGGGCTAAAATACATATACATAAAACGTCTATTGAATCCACAATCCTATTTAAATGCCATTTGAGCTCACATTAATTCGCTGCAAAGAGTAACGTTGGTGCTCACATCATTCCATATTATCGTTCCATATTAACGTTGGTACTAAGAGTTTGTTTAATTAGAAATGTGGAAAAGTAAAAGAATAGAAAAGATTTTAATTATCTTTCTTTTTATTTGGTTGGGAGTGGAAAAGTGGAGATTGGAAAAAATGAGTTTGTATAAATTTACTCATATACCCTTAATAAAAAAAATGCCCAATTAAAACAAAAAGTGACAAACAACCAAAAAAAAAAAAAACAAAGCAATCACCTAAATTTATTAAAAAATAAAAACCATGTCTTGAAAAAAAAATCAAGTCTAGTTAAACACAACAAAGCACCATGCCATAGCCCAAAAAAAAAACAACATCCTTGGAAAAAAAAAAAAAATTTTTAAATAACGTCACAAAAAGTTTTAAAAAAATAATAATAATTAAAAAAAAGAAGAGGCACACCCAGTAAAGCAAAAGCTTAAAAAAAAAATTTGAGGAGGGGGGGGGGGGGGGGGGGGTGGACTTGACGAAACCCATGTGCGCTATACATGGCAATTTCGTCATTTATCTCTTGAATTTCTCCCTATCCAGTTTTTTCATTATTTTGGTGAGAAAACTTTATGGTAGGTCTAGAGAGAAAATACCTCAAGTTTCAACATCTTTTTCCCCTCTCCTCTTCCCAACCAAATACACTCTAAAAAGTTTTCCCTCCCCATTTTATTTTCCTTTGTTTCATCCTCCCTAAAATATACTCTACAAAACACACCCTAACTTTTTCTCATTGGCATTGAACATCTCCGTAGTTAATTTCAACTAATACTATATTGATAAATTAATACATTCAAGTTAAAGTTTACATGTATATCTTGCCAAAATGTATGTATAGGGAGCAGAATCACATATAACAAAAGATTTAGTATACAGCTACATAGGTGAGAGTTATACTATGCTTCCAATTTAAGCTGGAAAATCTCAAAGAATTGGTGCAAAAGTTTTCCAATCCTCTTAAAATTCATGAAGTCCTAGATTTAAATATTTTTAGTAGCATATTAGGATCACTCATAAGAGATTCATCATTGTAATTACCTAATATATATTAAATGGAAGATTACATGCATATGGAAGAGTAGTTAGGTATCCGCAGAGTTTTAAACACCTACGTGAACAATAAATAAACAAACAAAAAATAAGGATGGAAGTCTTTGTCCTGATACCTTTTATATATATATATATATATATATATATAATTAAGAGAAAGTTCAATTAGAATTTGAAATTTAGAATCCAATTTATGCCATGTGTCTATATTTATGTGGAGACCACATCATAATTATCCACTTATATACCATGTGTTCACTTAAGCTTTTTAATCTTTATGCCAAGTGAGTTAATAAGTGCAAAATACTAAGAGTTTAATATTAATGAACTTTAAAATTAAAAAATAAAAATAAAAAACCATTCACAAATACAGATATACTCAATAAAAATAATCACACAACAAAGATAACCACATGTTCTATTTTATAAAAAAATTAGAAAAAGAAATTATCATAAGTAGTATTAAATTTATGTAAGAATTTTAATATATGACTAATTAATTATGTTTACTTTTTTCAAAAAAATAATTTGACTAATTATTTATATTTTAATGATAAAATCTGTGTTTAATTTTAAATATACTCATACATATGCATGTGTTATATGCTTTTTTTTTTAATAATTTAACGAATTATTTATATTTTATAATAAAAATTGTGTTTAATTTTAAATGCATTGATCCATTTGCATGAATTACATGATAGTTTATTCATAATATGGGTGACCAATCAATGCTACGCGATTGGTTCCCTTTACACTTATAATTATTGTTTCGCTTTTTGAAAATTCTGGATCCGCAATGCGGAATGAATCTTTTGAATTCTTACTAGGAAAATGCCAAAGAGTCATGGGACGGGAGCTTCTAACCTTTTTTTTTTTTTCTTTTTTAATTTGTCTTTTTCTCTTCTTTCCCATATTTGATAGTGGGACTGGGAGGCAGAATGATCGAGTTGAACTTTTTTTTCTTTTTCTTAGTCTCTACTCTTTTCCCTTACTTTCCCTTTCCTTTTCTTCACCGTATTCATTGGGCGGTGCCATAGAGGGAGGCTGAATTATTGAGTGGATAACTATTTTTCTTGTTTAGAGCATCTGGAAGTTGATCAAAGACTACGTTTGCGTTTGATAAGATTACTGTAAATAGATTTTTAAATTATGGTATAATATATTAAAATGCAACTTTTGTACATCAAGTTTTTTTTTTTTTTTTTTTTCAAAAAAAAAAAATTTGTTATTTTTATTTTGGTCTTTTATATTTTAAAATTTTTATTCTTCATATTTGATTTTGTTTCATATCGGTCATGTTTATATTTTCATTTGTAAGTAGGTAACTCTTATCCTCATAGTTATTTTACTTAAGGAATCAAAACGCATCTTAGACTTAAGTCTAGCTTATAAAGTGCTTGAGTTGGAGGAGTAATTCTTAGGTACTCCCGGAGCCGGAGAATGGTGCTCCCTCCTCTTACATTCATGGTGGGATCCGCTCATTAAATTCATAGTGGGGTCCGTCATGAATATGAGAGGAGGGAACACCATTTCATTATACTCCAAGACTACCTAAGAATTTTCTGAGTTGGAGGGCCAAAATTGTTTATCCTGGGAAGGCAGATTTGTCACAAATGAGTGACTTGGATTACTTGTTTGTAATGGTTAGGATTTTCAAAGGAAATCCTATTACAATTAAAATCTTAATAAAGTTTAACTTCAAAATTGGTTGTAGCCTAAGGCTCCAAAATTACTTAATAGAACAAACATTACTGCATTTTTCGAAATCTAAACATTGAATTACATGTTCTTTATGCTTTTAATACACACGTTAAATTTTTTATCAATCGGATATTATTTACTATATGATTTATAAGTTTATAATTTTTACATAATTTTAAACTACAAAAACTTGAAATTCAAACAATTTATTGATGACATAGCTATTGACAGGGGCAGCCCAAGGCCTAGGCATAAGGCCCCACCAAAAAAAAAAAATTTCCCTCAAGGAAAAAGGCTCCACTTCCAATGGTTAAAGGCCCAAATTTTATAAAATTATACATATATATATATATATATATATTTTAAAGGTTGTGCATTTTTTTTATTAGTAATGTTAAGAATACTACAAATTTTATTATTAGCTTACAAATTGCCATATTACTAATCACAAAAAAAAAAAAAAAAAAAAGTGATTTAAACATTCATTATTTTTTTTTTTAGAATACTAAATATTTTTAACACACACACACGGAGAGAAGAGAGAAGATCTTAAAGAAATTGACATTCATTAGTTAAATTGATGAATGTCATCAATGAGAATCAATTCCACATCATATTGTGAACATTTTATAGTACTTTAAGCACATTTTTCTTTTTCATTTTTATTAAGACTCTCAATGTACGAGACCAATAGAACCCTAACCCAATTGAAACTCTAAAATTTTTTAAAAAAATATTGCAAATATGTTAAATTTTCAATTATTGATTAATCTCCCCTAATAGTTTGACACTTTAATTTTTGTAAACTGATATCCTACAAAGCCACACACCAAATAATATCTATCTCCCTCTCTTAAAAACAAGAATTAAAATTAAAAATTAGATTTTAACTTTACTTAACTATGTATCTTTGTATATCCAAAATAAAGTTTTTTTTAATCATAATATATTTTTATTTTTTTATTAATATTTATGGTTCAACTATGATATTCAATTCTCTATATGAAATTAACATTAATTTAGTTGGTATTATTCATCAAATTATGTATTTAATGTATCAAATTAACCTTGATTTGATTAGTATTAAATAATTTTATTTAATTAATATTTACATATTAAAAATCCCGCATAAATTTTTTGCCTTAGGCCCTAAATGATATTTGGCCACCCCTGGCTACTGATCTTTAATTTTCTAGAAATTTTGCAAGTATGAATAATGAAAGAAGAATATGCAATCCAATTGTAAATTTGTCATAATTCACCTCCAATAAAAAAAAATATATATATATATATATATATTGAGTAAGGTAAGGTTAAAACCAATTTTATAGCCTAAGACTACAACCAATTTTGTTGCTAAATTTTATTCTTAAAATCCCACTTTCTCCAGCGGAGAGATTGTCCACCGCCTTATAAGATTAAACTCCAACTCAGTAAGAGGTCCCGCAAGAATTTTCCTTAAAAATCCACAAGGAAGCCAGTTGTCAGACCAAAATACAATTTTCCTTAGTGACTACTTTTCGGGAAAGTAAAGTGAGCATGTCTTCAAAAGCATAGATCTTTTTCTTTTTCTTTTTTCTTTTTTTTTTTTAATTTAAAAAGACTTGTTAGGACTTAATTAGACTCCTCTAAAGTTTTTAGCATGACTCTAACTTGAAATTTATAATATCCTATCCATCTATTTTAAAGTGAATTAAATTTTACTAGGTTTGTTCATATATAAACAAACCTTAACAATCATTTTTTTTTAATATTTGTTTAAACTAATACTGATGCGATGAAATTCAATCCATTCGTTACAAAATTTTGGATAAAATTTTAGGAAGAGAGAGAGAGAGAGAGAGAGAGGGAACTTGTTAACATGTAAAATTCCTATTATATGATTAATTATATCCTATTGTTTGTCGTGGATAGATGTTGTTCTCAAATATTGACACATCACTATTTTGCAGGATTTGCTGCAAACTGTAAACTAAGTTTGTAGCAAATCCTTGTCCATACTATATTGATAAATTAATACATTCAAGTTAAATTTTACATGTGTATCTCACCAAAAAGTATGTATAGGGTGCATAGTCGCATATAACTCAAAAGATTGAGTATACAAATATATATATATATATATATATGAGATTTATACTATGCTTCCAATTTAAACTGGAAAATCTCAAAGCATTGCTGCAATAGTTTTTCAGAACTCTTAAAATTTATAAAGTCCTATATTTAAATATTTTAGGATTGCTCATGAGAGATTTTTCCTTGTAATTGCCTAATATATATAGAAGTGTTACGTCCACAACATTTTCACTATATTCTTATAACAATTCACAGATGATTAGTTGTTATTAGTTCAAATTTGAACATATCACTAAAATTACTTTTTTACCTCAATAATAACAACTAGTAATAACCTGTCGCTTAGGATTTAATGTAAAAATATTGTGGTCGTATCGTTTCTCTAATATATATTAGATTATCAACTAAAATTTAGACCCATTCCAGATCAATCGAATGGTTATTATGTATGGACGAGTAGTGTGAATAGTTAAAAGTGTTCGAAGAATTCTAAACACTTGCGTGAAAAAAAATAAATAAATAAACAATTACCTTTTCTATTCATAATATATGGATGACCAATCAATGCTAAATAATTCGTTCACTTTACAATTATCATTGTTTAGCTTTATGAAAAATCTGGATCCACAATGTGGAACGAATCTTTTGAATTCTTACTAGGAAAATGCCAATGAGACATGGGATTATGGGTGGGACAGCAGCTATCAAAGATAAGGAGCTTGTAACTTTTTCTTTTCCTTATCTTTTTCCCTTCTTTCCCATTGCTTTTCTTCACCGTGTTGGATAGTGGGTGCAGATTGATTGGGTTGATTAAAGTAAAAAAAAAAAAAAAAAATTCCTTGTCTCTTTCCCTTCTTTTCCATTGCTTTTCTTCACCATATTGGATAGTGAGAAGCAGAATTATTGAGTTCATGATTAAAAAGTACACTATTTTTCTTGGTTGGAGCATTGGAAGTCGATCAAAGCCTACGTTTGCGTTTGATAAGATTACTGTAAATAGGTTTTTAAATTATGATATATATATATATATATATTAAAATACAACTTTTGTACTTCAATGTTTTACTTTTATTTTAGTCTTTTATAATTCAAAATTGTTATTTTTCATATTTGATTTTGTTTTATATTGGACATGTCGTTTATTTCTAATCTGCTAACACTTATCATTGGGGCTATTTTATTTATGGAATCAAAAGGCAGCCTAGACTAAGAAAACTTTACAAAGACTCCAAAGAATAATATCATAAATTCAGGCAGCTTCTTCTATTAGGACAAAGGACATTAAAATTACATTTCGAACTAACAAACTAATAATGAATCTTCCATCAATTTCTTAAATTCAAGTGGGTAACTATAAAACAAATCCAATCTTTATCCCATTTAGAGTTTCCAAAATTTTTAAAACAAAAAAAAAAAAAAAAAAAAAAAAAAACGCAGATCAACAATAACAATGGGATAAAGATTGGAGTTTTTCTTTTCTTTTCTTTTTTTATTATTTTTATTTTTAAAGTTTCTTTTCAAGGTCCATCTTAGCCACTCCCTAGCCACCAAAACCAATCTTAGCCTTATTCTCAAGAAATGGTATTTTACATGGTGGAGTTTGATTCACTTGAAACTGCCATAGAACTTAACTCACCATTGAATGAAGAAATGGCTGTGGAACCCACCAATTGAAAAGAGATTTTCAACGGTGGAGATCTTTGTTGGGCTTGGAAGACTCAAGAGGTGTGGAGATGGACATAGACCTAGTCATCATCGGAGAGGATGACATATGACCAAACTTATTTCTTCTTTTTTTTCAGATTTAATTTTTAAAAACTTTTTTATGAATATTTTAACTATATCTGATGTGTAATTTTTTAAGTTTAGGCGGACATAATAGTACATGTGGAACGAAGATAATATTTTATTTTGACCGTTAATCACATTAATATTTTTCATCCATTACTTAATAGTAAAGACTATTTTGACACAATCTTAAAATGTTAGGAACTAAATTGATACATTTAAATGGTTGAAGACCAAATTGATACATAAACTAAAAGGTTAAGGACTAAATAAGCAATTTACCCATATGAAACTGTCAAATTTTTATGAAATAAATTATTCTGAAATTATTTTGGGATTTTGTTTTGGAATATATTGTGATATGTACATATCTCCCATTTATTAAAATATTACATTTATTAAGAATTTAGAAACTTTCTCAAATTCAGTGATGGAGCCACGTTGGGGCTGAGCCCCCCCCACCCCACAAATATAGTAGAGGTATTCTCTTTCATGGGTGATTCGAACAATTTGAACTTTTTAAAGAACATGCATACTTTTGGCCCCCTCAAGCTCCGTAGACCAGCATCTGGGCAGAGACACCGGAGAGGCAACACAGACCATACATGCTTTTGACACCCTCACCTCCACTCTTTTATATCTCTCTGTCTCTCCCTCTTTCTCTGATTTCTTAATCTACCACTTCTGGCTTCATCACTGTCTAGTTGGTTTGCTTTTTATTTTTTCTTCTTCTTTACCTCTTCGTTTAGACCGCCAATTGTTCATGATGTTTCACTGTCCAAGAGATTTTACTTTACAGGTTTGAGATTATAGTGTACTCCAAGTCCTACACGTGGTGGGTTAGATTTTAAGTTGTCTTTAAAAGCAAAGACAAAAGCAAAACTACTCCAGCCTACAGTTTGCTTCAAGTCATATACGTGGTATCCTGTTTGACTATTCTTTTCGTTATTGTCATTAAACACTAATGCCAGGTACACAATAATTTTACATCAGTCTCACAGCATATCTTAAGCGGGAAGTGTTTACTAGTAATAATCTAAGTTCAAAATTGGGATCATTTTTTGCTACAAGTACTAACTTGTCACCTAATATTTTTTGTAAAATTATTATAAAAATATGGTGCACACGTAAAATTACTAGTTATTAAATTGATAAACATATTATATAACATATAAATATAATAAACTAATACTAAAACTTATACAAATATATAGTATATCATCACTACAACAAAATGTATTTTTAGTGACGAAAATTAGTGAGGAAATATTTTTCGTCGCTAAAAATACAGCTTAGTGACGAAATATGAATTTCGTCACTAATAATGAAAAAAATTATAACATTTAGTAACGAAAAATAAATTTCGTCGCTATTGTGATCTGAAAAATGGGTGCCAGTGGAGGGAAACTTTGGCGCGAGTTTAATTAATCTATAGTAACGAAATATTTCGTCGCTAAAAGTTAAAATTTTTAGTGACAAAATATTTCGTCACTGTAGGTATTGTTGTGAATAGTATTAGTGACGAAAATCCTTTCGTCGCTATAAGGAAGAATCAGTGACGAAGAAAATTCGTTACTAAAAATAATAATAGTTTTGCACTTATATGTTTTTAGTGACGAAATCACAATTCGTCACTAAAAGTATGATTTAGTGATGAAATATGAATTTCGTCTCTAAAAATCTTAACAAAGCCTAGGTCTTTAGTGACGAAACTTAAATTCGTCGCTAAAAACTTAAAAACCATACCTTTTGCAATGACGAAGTGGACATTGGCAACAGAAAAGAATTCGCCGCTAAAGACCACTATAAATACGATGACCTATTTTATTTCATTTTGATGAACACTACCCTGTTTGACTCCCAAAGAACATCGATGCCAAAAGAACCCAAGCTGTCACTGATGCTAGAACCCAAACCGTTGCCGATGCATATAAATAACAAAAGCTAAGGTATAATTGGTTATTTGATTATTACTTTTTTTAATTTGCAATCATTCAACGAGTATTTGTTTTAATATTCTTAGTCATTATATTATTTATATTGAAAATGAAAATTGCTAAGAATTTTGATTCAATAATTTATTATTTTATCTCTCGTAAATAACATAAGTTACTTTTTTTGAATAAAAATATTTAACTTTTGATATTATTACCTGTTTTTGGACATATCTAGCTCCTATATGATATGTGTGTGTGTGTATATATAGGGCAAAACTTAGATACAGTACCTTACATATAGTTCATTAGGTTCCCCACCTATACTTTAGCCACACACGCACAATGATTGATCCTTTTCCAAGCAACCAAACAACAATGATCAAGTAAAAGAAACATGGGAGAAACCCAAAAAAAAAGAATTAAACAGCAACATAAGAAAAAGAATTTATAATCAAGATATAGCTATGTCAAACATATAATTAAAATATAGTTAATTTGTTTCATACGCCAAAAACATTAGAACATTGCATAATGATAATAGTAATAAAAATAAAGCATGGGGCTTTCTCATTAATGTCATGGCGAAGTTTGGTTTTAATGAAAAGTTTATTAATTTGATTCACCAATGCATATCCATAGTGAACTTTACTTTACTTATTAATAGAAGCTTGGTTTTGAAAAAAAATTCCCATCAAGGGAACTCATACAATAGATATAATAATTATTTAAACACAACACAATTCATATTAATTAAGTTATTTATGACATCACCAATTGGACCAAAAACTGGTAGTTACTTCTTTTTTTGGTTCTTTGACATAGATCAATTTCTTACAAAATTTTAGAGCTTTATTTATTTATTTATTTATGTTATAAGTATAGTGTTTCTTATAAATTTATACTAAGAAATTAACAAAAAATCCAAAACAATGTGTATTTTAAATTACAACTATCAATTTTTTTTAGGAGCCTGCATCCCATTCCACTAGCCCCTTTCACCCTTGCTTTCCATCTTTTGGCTGGGATAAGTGAGAGAGCAATCCACGTGCTTGAGTTAGGTTCTTGGATATATTCTCAAAGAAATATTATAATCTTTTATATAATTTAATGAATACCCAAATTATAAATTTGGATTCACCAAATAAAAGAAACCATTTGAAAATGTATAGGGCTCGTTTGGTAATGTTGTTCTAGTAACGTTTGTATTTTTTGGAAATACTTGTGGGTGAAAAAATGTGTGAGAATACGTGTAATGTTGTTTAAAAACTGAAAACATGTGTTTAAACACATGTACCAAACGAGCCAATAGTGTTTACAGTAAGCATTCAAAGCACTCAAACGATGCCGTTTTCACAAGTCTAAAATCTAAATTAATAGTAAGAATTCAAAGCACTAAAAAGATGCCATTTCCACAAGTCCACCCTTTAGAGAAAAGGATTCAAACGGTGTCATTCAATCCTCCCACGCATGCATCACTTCATCAAGCGCCGTCATTTGTATAGTAGCTGTTAGTTCAGAAGCAGTTATGAATTCTATTACGGAGCACGTGAGAAAATTCTGAGTTTGTTAAAGTGATCTAATTATGGTGTAAATGATTGTATCAATGATTGTGTAAATGATTGTATCAATGATTGAGTGTGAGCGTTTTGTACTTTTGATGAACTGTGAGTGTTTTGTACTATACATTGAGAAGTGTATCTGATCTAAAATTAATGAAAAAGATAAAATTTTCAATCCAATTCTAATCTCTCTCTCTTTCTTTCTCTTCTCTCTGTTACACTTCTGATATTTTGATATTTTCACTTGCTTCTTTTTCTTGCTCATCTGTGATATATAGTTGGTTAGATTCAATCTTTGTCTTTTCTCAAAGATCAAAGATTCTTTCATATAGGACATGTTCCATAGTTGATTCTATTGATGGTCAAGCCATTTTGGAGAAGCCCACACAAGAACGCTATAGCAGCTTGGAGAGCTGAACTTGACGCAATACAAGTTTCTAGTTGTACTACCACCATAAAGAGATTACAAAACGTGAAGCTTGTTCATTTTTAAAATTAAAATTAAAAAAACCACTTTGACTAGTTTGCATGAAACCTCCAATGCTACTTTTATTTTTTTAGGTAGAACCAAGCTACCATTAAGTGCTACCATTAAAATGAAATAAATCTTTAATAAATTTTTCTTTTCTAGAGAGTTTTCCATAAGTAGATCAAAACTTACATAGTGCAGAGACATGACACTTCTTCCTATCACATAACAATGATTAAATTTATGATGAGATTTTCTGTATTTCACTACCATCAATTTTTTGCATACAATGGACCATAGCCATAGATTATAGTTCCAATGATAAGTAAGGCAGAAAAAAGCTTCTCATTTACAATCATCCCTCTGAGCTCTTTAGCCAGCCATCTACAAATCCGCAATTTCAGGAACAAGCTAACCAAGCCACCAAAGCATCTTAAGAAAACCCAGCCAAGCAAAAGAGTAAAGGCAATTCAGCCCGACTTTGATTTAGATTGCAGAAATGAGGATCTCATTGAGGGGGGAAAGATGATCTCATGAAGATTGTGAAAAAATCCTTTATCATAAATGTTATTTTTAACAACCTGCACATCTTCCAATGGGGATTTTCGAAAGAAGGCTCTCCATTTGCTTTCTGGAGGCTTTCCTTCAGTACTCATCCCATTGATACTCGCTTTGAGGGCTGCAGCACTCGCCTTTGCTTCATTTATCTTCCCCTGCCAACTTATGTACTCTTGCCACTTGAAAGTCTGCAGTTCCAAGGAAAAAGTGCTACAGTGAGTTTCAGGGTTTTCAAGAGAATATGATTACAATAGCATCTAAATCACAACAAATTAGTTTATAAAATATTACAAAACCATAACTTAACAGAATTGACGGTTCCCACTATTCTGCCTCAAATAATGATTAATCGCAGGAACAACCCAATTGGGTGAAACAATGAGAAAATGATATCACAACAGCAAATGGTATTCATCTCTTGTAGGAATCTTTGTTTCCAAGCTACCTTCTTAATCATGCTGATTTCCTTCCTTTTCCTTTCTTTAGTATTATTAATATGAGATTAAATTCAATAAGGATGTGGTATAAAACCCATGTTTTACCCCTCCAATCTCAATATGCCATATCATCTTATCATATATTTAAAAATAAGTAAGACCACACCTAATCAATTCTAATACCCATATATAAATCCAACCAAATTAGGAGTTCATTGAAATGCCCTTAGGTGTGGTAGGATGTATTAAATTTTAAGTAAAATACTGATATGGCAATCTCTTATTAAATGGTGTAAAACATGGATTTTACACCCCATCCTTAGTAAATTCGTACTCTATTAATATTATTATGTTTTTTGTAAAATCCAAGAATGTCAACTAGGTTTGTTCCTAGGAATTCTTCTTACAAGTTAAGTGATGTTCTTCAGAGATCAAGCAAAAGTTGTGATCAAAATGAAGAAAATTGCACGTCTAACCACAGCTATAACAATTTGAAGCATCCTTAACCCACCCAAGCCATGGGTAGTGATTCTGTAGCAGCAATGCAGCCTCACGAGCTTATCCTATATGATTACTTATTCACCACATCCTTCCCCTTCCATGATTTTATAAAAAGAAAATAAATAAAATTATTGAGAAACATCATGGTTGAAAAACAAAACCTCATTTGTGGTAGTATTTGTGAGACAAAGCTTTGCATGATAGCTAAAGAAACCCGCCAATAGCAGTGAAACAATTGCAAGAAACACCATAAGAAGTATTTGTGTATTGTAGGAGGCCAACAACCACTGTTAAAAAGAATAAAACAATTAAGCAAAATATCATAATGAAAAGAGACAAACAAAAGCAATGAACTATGTAGTATAATTAAAGACTTAATAATAAAAAAGTAATTTGATTAAAAAAGAGTAGATAAATAGAAATTTTTTAAAGCCCACCCTGATGCACAGAAAAAGGTTAAGCACACTATCATAAATGGCTCAAGTATGGAACTTCGACAATGTGCAGCTGTATTATTGAACGCTCAATTTAGTTGGATGGAAAAGTGGGAGGATAAAGAAAGTAGGAAGGAATATAAAAGTGAGAAGATGTAGAAGATATCAGCTTTCCATCATGTGTGTTTGGCAGAGGGATGAAAATTAATATAAAATTCCATTGTTCTATTAAAATGAAAAAAATCGGTCCCTTGTGCAATGCTAGGTTGATCTTTCTTCTGGAGAATTATCTAAAGTCATGTATTGATATTCTTAGAAGTTAATGCAAAAAGAACGGAAAACACAGCTGCTGTTTGATGTGTGATGCTCAAGAACCCTTGTGCAATGCTAGGTTGATCTTTCTTCTTTTGGTTTCTGTAATCCAGACCCTTAAGTCAGATTATTATTTATTCCAGCCCTATACCAATATGCCAGCCCCGAACTCAACCAACAAACCTAATCTGTACAGATCTGCACCGGATCAATTGGTTTCCTCTCAACCATTACCAGCCCCAAATTCTTAGATTCTCCTTAGTGTTAATTCTGAGATCCTGCATCATGCAGCCTTAAAAGAAAGGCTATTTGACTCACTAGAAACATGGTAATAGCTAAGAGTGTGGTTATGATAAATCTGCTTCACACCAAAAAAAAAATATATATATATATATATATGTTGCATGACATGTTGAAAGTTATAGCATGAAAACTAAAATCTTTAACTGAAACTAATAATCAAGTTATCTATTTACAGAGAAGAATTCAAAAACGCCTTTAAATTTATTCTCCCTTTAAGTTGCTCCAACGCAGACCATTAGTCGGGGAATAAAAAGGTATCAAATGACAGAAGAACAAGGAAAAAGAAAGCACTCATCTATACAACAGGTGGAGCTAAACTATGAAAAGAATTTTCAATGCCTTTAATCATCAATCATCAACATGACAACAGTAAACCTTTACTGAAACCATTTTTTTTTTTTTATTGCACCCAGTGGGTCTTGAACCAATGACCTCACCCTCCACCAAGAACTTATAAGGGGGGAGGTGCTCGGTGGCTAGAGAAGAATTCAAATATGCCCTTTAAGCAGTTAAAGATTATTCTTCCTTTAAGTTTCTTCATAGCGGACCTTTAGTTGAGGAGGAATCTAAAGATATCAAATCATGACAGAAAAAGTAGGGAAATAGAGCACTCACCTGTACAACATGTGGAGCTAAACTTAAAAAAGAATTTTCTACACCATAATAAACTGCAACAAATAAACGGGGAAAAAGATGCCAAATTTAGGCTCAGATGCAACTAAGCCATAAACTTGAAATTATATAATGCAAATCAGAATTTTACCAGTTAGAATATATATAACTCTTAATTCTTTTAATCGTCCAGCAAGAATCAGCCCAATGGTAACTGCTCCATATATGCAGAGAAGGAAATGCCTGCAAATCGTTAAAGAAGCATGTAAAATAAATAGAACCTGAAAAACAATCTTAATATAAAAATCAGAGAAGAACAAACAGATACAACATATTGCCTTACATCTCAAATAAAGTTACAATAATTGATACAAAAATATAGACAAAACATCAAGGAAACTTCTCACTGATTGACGCTATTTAAAACTTGGAACAAAAGTTAAGAAAATAGTTTGGAACTTCTCCACTACTGTGCCATGAATTTCAAATGTTTTATATAGCATAGAAAGTATGTCTTCTTTTTCCTAATCACCTCACAATCTTGGACATGAGGATTAAATGGTCAAATTTCCAAACAGAAGAAAATTAAAGCTTTGTTCAAAGGCCCATCTCATAACATTAGCTGTAGAGATTGATTTGCTACCCCTCATTATCAACATCTTCTAAGAAGGAGGCACTAACTAAAATAATGAACTATTTTATGTTGCCAGAGAAGGCTATTTACCATAGCATATATCTAGAAAGTATAAACTCTGTTGCAAATCAGATATTACTCACCACAAAAGAAAAGCCATAAAGTAGCCAGTGTTTCTCTCCCCTATACAATTATTCTGCACCAATGAAGAGCTAAGTAGAAGTTGAAAGTAATATTTAACAATTAAAAATCAAACCATCTCACTACAGAAGATTAAAAAATAATAAACAAAATAGTTTGATATTTTACCATCCATCCACAATGATGGTCAAAGCGAGCAACACAGCGATCACAAATGCTGCAGTGCTTGGACCTGGCAGGTCTGAATCAAAGGAGGAAACAATCATTATTAAAAGAATTAAATGAAAGTTTCCAAAGAAATCTCACCAGGTAGAAACTCACTTTGGTATTTTGCAAGTTGAACATTCTTTCTCAGAATATATAACATTATCGTAGGGATAGGCAGAGATATATTGAGAAACATTCTCAGCCTTCACCGTTCCTGGATCAGAAAAGCTAGTCAATAGAAAGAGTAGTACGCCTATTCCAACAGCCAACAAGCTTGTATACCTGCAAGAACATATAAAGTCTGAGAAAATTTAGGATGGAATTATGCTGAAAGAATACAAAAAGTGAATAAGAGAGCAAGTATGCAAGCTCCTTCCTACATACCTGTGCACTCCACTTAGATAATAGCCAGGAATATAGCCGAAGGAAGACTTTGCAACAAAGTAATAGGTTCCTCCAAGTATTGCAAGATATATGATCTGAAATGAAACAGAATATATAAATAAATATTAATTCCCAACTGAAAAGAAAGGGGCAATCTGTTCTAGATCAGATCAGCAGTAAGAAGCATAATCGTTTCAATAATTTGATACCTGAGAAAGAGGTGACCTCATTTTCGTATTGCTTATTTGCAACTGCACATTAATAGCTAGATACATACTTTTTAAAGGTGTTTCCAGATTACATGACTGTCCCACCCACCTTACTACATCAAAAAAACCACAGCCATTGGCTGTCCTCCTGAGGAGTTGACAAACTCCTCCAGCCCCTAGTGGGAAAAATCAACTTATCTGAACACTGAACTTCATCACAGCAAGCCTTATATCTAGTTCTATTTTCAAATAAATTAAAGGGAAAAATGAATCCACACAAACCAGACCACCATAGTCTACATGGCTTGACCTTGGGCACACATCCAAAGGCCCAAAAATGACAACATGTAAGTTTCAGATATGGTCGTGCCCTATCTCTGAATCACATCCTTACCAATAGGCTCTCTCTAAAACGCATAAACATGCTCACATGAAAAAACCTTTTTTTTTTAATTCAGTAGTTGGGAGTGGGGGCATTTGAACCCTAAACATCTCTATTGGAAACACCAAGTGGCTTCAGTTGAGCTACAAAGCTTTTGGCACTGACATGCCAAAACCTAAGGAAACGAACTATCAAACAACACAATGAACTGAATTTTATATAATCCTCTATACCAAAAACAAATTCATTCCATTTCCATGAATCATTGAAATGCCTAGCAAGCACAATCTGAATTCCCACATGATTCAAACCATCTTAAATCTCCACATAAATATCTATAATAAAAATAAAATAAAAAATTCCGTAAGGTCTCCAAATAACAAGTCAACCATGACCACCACATCCTACACCACAATGCATCCTACTATATGCTATCCTTCTGTTAAAGATCACTTTTTTCTAAAGCTTAACTTGTTAGGAAATAATAGAAAACAATCCCATTTCCCAAAACCACAATTCAATTCAATGCAAACCCAATTCTTTCTCATTCCTTAGTTAAAATATAAAAAATATATATATATATATATATATATAATACCCATTTCAAAATAAACCAATTGGATACGGAAATAACACAAAATTTCGTGTGACAAACCTGTAAAATAGGATTGGGTCGGTCACAGCAGAAATACTCAACGGATAGAATCGCATTAGTCCCTTTGGACCCAAACACAGCCCCAACAAACCGCCTATAAAAGCCAAAACAAACAATGATCAAACAAATGAATTAAGGAAGAATAGCAATGGAACAAAATCGATTGTGAGAGAGAAAGAGAGAACAGGAAGTAATCGTAGGCGCCGAAGGTGAGAAAGACGTGAATGCGTTCGATGAAAGTCCCCTGAAAGATAGGCCACTGCCCGCACAGAAATGAAACCAAAACCAAGAGTGTGATCAGGCCGTGACACACCAGAACCCACTGCACTGCCATCTATCTCTGACAGCTTCTAGAGAAAGAGAGAGACAAATGGGTTTTTGCTTTTTTGGGTTCTCTTTTTTTTTTGGGGTTGGAGGAGGAGGAGGAGGAGAGAGAGAGGTGGGCATTGAGAGTTTTGGACATGTTGTAATTCTTGTGTTTGTGTTTTGTGTGGCAGTTGGAACTAGGAAGATTTTGACTTGACTCATGATTCCAAGTCTTTATGTTTTGTTTTTTTCTCAATTTTTCTTTGATAAAATTTGGAAAAAAAAAATTTATTAATGTTTTTTACCTGCAGTTATTCGTTGATTGGACATTAGTACATGAGAGAAACCATAAAATGTTATAATTATTACTCTACTTGGAAAAACCATTCAAATTAGTGTTTAAATATTAGTATATTGGTGGTTACATGAATCTCAAATTAGAGATAAATCTTAAACTTAATAATAATAGTATATGTTAAGGGTATTGTAGCTCAATTGATATATCCTGATTTTTAGTGTTTATAATAAAAACATCTAAATTCAATTTTCGTCCAATTATCAAATTACTCAAAAATTAGGGCTTAATCTTGGAGAATTTTTATAGTCCAAGCCTCATGGTTGAAGTATAATGTAATATACCAATAAATATTGGTTTGGGTGATGAAATGGATAATAGAATCCAACCCTCAAATTTTGTCCTTTTGTTACCATGGAAAAGGATTTAGTGGCAAATTTCTTTAATTTGAAGTATGATATATTTTGGATGAAAAAGTAAGACTGAATATATGGATGAATGAGGCAAACTTGGCCAAAATTCAAAAATTGATAATATCCAATATTTTGAGAGAGAGAGAGAGAGAGAGAGAGATGCATTAATAAAAATTAAGATCATATTGTAAACTATGTTAAGGTCCACTTGATCCATTTATAGACAGTTGGGTATCCTCCTGCGCCTATATATTTTCAAAAGATATTGGATGTTACTAAGGATCTGTTTAGATAACGCTTATTTTGCTGAAAACTGAAAATTAAAAACTTATTACTGAAAATACTGTAGCAAAATATTTTTTATTGCTGAAAATATTGTTCACGCGTTTTTATCACTTGGTTGGTCCATGAACAGTGCCATGGGACCAGCCAAGTGAAACACAAATGCACACAAATGCAGAAATGCCGCAACGCAAACGCACCCTAAGAATGGATTATCATACAATTATATTGTCAGATACTGTAATGACTTTTTAAACATGATCCTTAAGCCATTTTTTATTGTAAACAGAATTATACTATATTACAAAAAAAGGAAATTTATTCTTGACAGAGTCAAATTTTTATTAACTATAGGTAGCACTGAAGTGTGTTAAGGACCTGTGTTGCACTTGATTGAAGTTCTTACTCCGACCAGAAAAGAAAAGTGAAAAAATAAAAATAAAAAAACCTACACAAATTGAAGCAAAACAAAATAGAGAGTACTTTTTGACCACAAGGGGTGGCACAATCAGCTCGGTTTCATGTCTCATGATGCAGAAGCATTAGTTTAAATCTCCTCTTAAGTCATTCAAAACAGAAGGTCCCCAAAACATTTTAAGAATTAATGAATTGAATTATTTCCATTTGTGTGTATGAAAGCCAGGCTTTTTAACCACGGTTTCAATTTTTACACTATAAGAGCATCTCCAATGGCATCTTTTTAGAGCAAATTTTAGAGAAAAAACACCCCAAAAACTCACTCCAACAGCTTTTCCATCTTCATTTTTTTTTTTTTAAAGAATTGCTACAGTACTTCTCTACAAGTAGAAAACAATAGAGCGTTTCTTGTTCACACTTCAAACATTTTTAGCTATTATAATAATCAGCTATTAAATAAAAAAAATATTAGAAGATGTATAGTTGTTAAAAAAATGAATAAATAATTAATAAAGAAATAATATTTAAATAAGATAGAGAAAGGATAGTGAATCTGTTGAAAGATGTATTTGAAAAAAAAGGTATGTAAAAGGTAAATATCATTGTTCATTATCCAAACAATACAAAAATATAGAAAAACTACTGGAGATGCTCTAAGAGCCTTGTTCCTTTTTCTCAAAAAAAAAAAAAAATATATATATATATATATATAGTAAGAGCTTTGTACCTTAACGCTATAGTCAAATCCCTCTCTTCTATTGTTGTATTTTTTAAACCATAAAATGCACTTTAATTTTGATATCAGCCCTTGAATCAAAAATGAATTTAACCTTTTGACCTCTACCTTTTTAACTCTTTATTTTTTTTAACCTCCCTCCCTTTCAAGGTGCCATAGCTATTACATCAAATCCAAATCTGCATAATATATATAATTATAGAATAGCATGGTATACCTTTGAACGCTCTTTTAACTTTCACAACAATATGATATACCTTTAAATGCTCTTTAGTCTTTACCCGTTAATTTTCTTACTACATATAGTGTTACTAGCTATCAAAAAGTGCATTCTCAAAAAAAAAAAAAAGCAATCAAAAAGTGGATTTTAGTTAGCACAACTTTCTGAAAAATATGTTTGTTGTATTCATTATATGTATGAAGATCTGAATATTTTTGTAAACTCCTTTTGAAGTCGATGAAATTCTACAGTGCTTTTTTCGTTTGTATTTCTTATTGGAATAGATTCTCCATGCTTTTGCATCACTAAAGGGCTGCAATGAGAAATATAATATGGAGTATATATAGATCATATTCTATATATTATGGAATAACATTATAATTAAGTTCAAATATTTATGAGTTCAAGAAATTTTCTGAGGTAATTTACGTGGGGTGGGGTATTCGACGGTGGGTTGCAATGATATTGAAAGCAAAATATTGGGTTGCAATGATATTGAAAGCAACAATATTATTTTAACGGGGAACTTCCAATCAGGATTGCCTAAAAAGCTATATATTTTGAATTCCGACATTAACAAAACAATCACACAAATTCCATATTGGCATCTAGCCTTTGGGCTGTTTCATCTACAACTGAACAAACGTTCAAAGGAAGATTCCAACAACATTCCAGAAAACCTTTGACATTGTTTGTGCATAGAAAAAAAAAGGCCAAGAAAATAAGAATTTTTCTGACCATTTAGTAATTATTAATCTTTTGTGCATCTTAACACCAATTTCCTAACCCAGAAATCTAATAATTAACAAATATATTTTGAAATTTACAAAAAGACAAAAACAATACACACATCACTAGGACATACTTGATCTCACCTTTCAAAGAAATTATACAATGAATTGATAAAAGGTGGTTTAAGATCTCATATAATTTTTTTGAAGACTGGAACTAATACCACAAAATAATGAAAAAGCAATTAAATTTTTCCATACACAATATTCATCAATTGAATTTTTCCATACACGTAATATTCATGAGGAATTGCTTAGTGTTGTTTAGGGGTTCGATTTGGATAAATAAAACTATATATTTTTTCAAGTTATTTCTCTTAAATTCAGTTTAAAGTATTATTGTTACATGTACGTGGGGATCAAGTCAATTAGATGTCTGAAACGTCTATGGTATCTTCTATAATGCCAAGGCAAGCTCCTACAGATTTTCCCATGGACATGGCCTCCGCAAGTTTAGCTCGTGCTAATTTGTGGCGACGCAAAAGTAAGACAGTATTCAGCACAGACCATCTGACTTGAGAGTCTGCTTTTTTCTGTGTGAAGCCCAAACCTTGAAGTAGCATGTCCAACTATTCCATGATTGACAGAGAAGTTCAGTTAGTAACATGGATAGTTGCATACTTCTTCCTCTCTTTACAAAGAAAATCTTGTCATGGCAGAACTATTAGCATTTAAATTATTATAAACCTTATTTATGTCAGCAAGGCCTCCCTCAGCAACTCCATATAAGAGATACTCCGTTGCTACACCAGCCAGAGCTATACATGAGAATCTGTTCAGTGTCTAAAAGACAAGTTCCCAGGGTCAGGTACCTCTTTTTCAAAATAAAGGGGCTTCATAGTTTCAATAGCAACATAAAATGCAATATGTTAAAGACTTAAGAAGCAGCAAATTTAAAAGTGAAAAGTCTGTGACATACTGTAGCTGATACTTTTCCTGTGTTAACCTGCATGACATGGAAGGAGGTAACAAACTAACAATCAGAGGCAATGGCAACAATGTAATAAACCAAAAGACTACATGTTCAACTCAATAAGTAAGAAACTAAGTGTTTTTCTTTCGAAAATATAGCAATTTCTATATAACAGATTTCACCATGCAAATCAGAACTAATTAAACTCCCATTGAATAAAACTTCTTAAAAATAACTTCTCCACAGATCACTTTACTTTTCAAAGATTAAGCTATTAGTTTTAGCCATAGTCTATTAAATCTAAGCATCACCAATTCCAATGCGTTAAATAAGTGGATCAGAGCTAGCCCAAAGTGCCTGTTCTATTTCGTTAGCAAAAAGCCAGGATTTATTTACCTGATTTTTTTTTTTTCATCTTTATCTGTTCATTATCTGTCAGACTTTTTACATTTAGGTCTCACCAATTGGGTAAGGCCCTAGGGGCATGTCAAGGAGGGGGGGTGCTGAAAGGGAGCCACAAAAAATGCGCACAAAAGGCCAGATGTAATGCTAATGTGGGGGGGGGGGGGGGGGGAAAGGGGAGTGGCAGGAATAGGAAGAGAAGAGTTACCAATATAATAACGTATGCGAAAGGGAATGGTTGGAAGACCCTTTCATGATTCAGAACAAATTCGTGAGGTACTTTAACAGATCTTATGACAGGAAAGATAATAAAAATGAGCAAGAGATCTTGGAGTAATTGCAGTGTATTGACATTCCAAGCTTAATAGGTGAGCAGGAGCAGCAGGAGTGAGAATTCACAGTTGAGGAGGTAATTGAAGCTCTAAAACAGATGGGACCTTGGAAAGCATCAATACTGATGGGATTCCTGCCTTGTTTTCTCAGAAATTCTGATCATGGGTAATTCTGTCACTAATGCAGTATTATCCTTCCTGATGATGGTTATTTGATGAAAGAATTGAATAAAAGCATTATTCTTGTTCCTAAAGTTAGTATCCCAGAGACAGTTCAGGCCAATTAAAAGCTGCAATATGGTTTATAAAATTATCTCTAAGGTTCTAGTGAATAGAATTAAAAATCTCTCTTGGATTCTCTGTCACATATTCCAAAATGCTATCATTAAAGGCAGACGTGCCCCCGTTTGGTACATCCACTTAAACACATGTTTTCAGTTTTTAAACAATATTACATGTGTTTCCACACACTTTTTCACCTACACATATTTCCATACATGCTTTCAAACACATGTTTTCAATTTTTAAGTACATGTACCAAACACCACATTTCTGATAATTTCATTTGGGCTCATGAGCTGTTGGAGAAGATTAGGAAAACTAAGAGAGGTAAGACTTGGATACAAGCCTTTTGAGATTGATATGAATAAGGCTTACGATAGACTAGGGTGAGGGAAGAAAATGTCTTGAAGTACTTTCCTGATATCCATACTGCAGCCGACCTGATTGATCAGTCAAGCAACAGTTGGAAAAAGGAGCTTGTAAAGAGAATATCTCACTTCTCTAGTGCTAAGAAAATATTGAGCATTCCATTGACTTACATAACTGTGCAAGAATTTATCACTTCTCTAGTGCTAAGGAATATAGTCTCTGATGTTTACTGTCCTTTCTATGGTGGTGATGATGAAATTCTAGATCACATTCTTATTTCATGTCCCCTTGAAAGAGCTATATGGTTTGCATCAGAGTCACAATTAGGACTGAATGTATCCCACACCCCTCTGTACAAAAATGGATTTTCAAATGGATAAATGAAAGCCTTGACTGCATTGAGGAATATCTTGATTTTCCCTTCATTTTTGCAGGAAACTTGTGGGCCTTGTGTCATTTCAAGAACATAGCAGTTTCTAAAGGTATGTAAATTGGAGCTGAAGCTGTTTTGGCATTTAATAAAAGGTTAATGTCTACTTGCAGAGAGGCTTGGGGCAAACAACAGGCATCTACTCTGATTTTTTATTACCCAAAAAAAAAGCAAAGGAAGGTGTCACTGAACAAGTGGGGTGGAAAGAAATTCTTCTGGCAGCAGATTGAGGGTCCAAGTGCAATAGATGGGGAGATTCAGCTTTGTTATATGTCTGGCTGTTAGAGAAGCACTACAGGCTGTTAAAAAGGATACAGAAGTAGTTGTCCTGTTAGCCAACGCTTAAGTGATTAAATTATGACAGAAAGCTTTAATTTCTGCATGGCCACTACAGCCTGTTATGGAGGACATTTGGAGAACAACCAGGTGACTCAAAGGAGTGTGGTTTAGGTTGGTTAATAAAAAGGTTCTTAAAGAAGCTGATGACCTGTTGCAGGAATGGATTTTATGTGCCTAAGTTGAAACTGCTCATTTTAGTGTTTGTGTAGTTTTGGTTTCCTTGTAGCTGCTACTGATCTATTGTGTGTCCTGTTATTGTAACTCGCTTTGGCTAATTAAAAAAAAGGGCTTTGGAAATTTCACTTGTGACAAGACACAGTAGAGGTTGAGCTCTGCTTCAAAGTCATTTCAATTCATTACAAGTGGTCCTGGGCAAAGCAGAAGAGTCATGGCACCATTAAGTAGCAAGCTTTCCAAGGAACATGGAGTACCAGTAACCCCAATCCAACCCCCCTCCTCACAACTCCCGTTTAAAAAAGAAAAAGAGAGAAATAAATAAATTTAGTAGAAACAGAAATAGCATTGAGGTAGAAAAATAGAACAATGAGAGAAGGAAATTTCTAAAGTAAAAGCAGATAAAAGAAAACAACCTACTTCTTCAAGAAATTCAAAATCCACAAAAGCAGTCCCTGCTTGAACATTTAGAGATCCTTCCTTCTTCAAAGCTTCAAAACTAGATAATGTGTATCCCTTTGGAAGAATACCCACTAAGTAAGCAATTAAGAAATGGCCAGCTTCATGCTGCAAAGAAGTTCCATATGATGGTTACTTCATGCTCATTTATTTGAGATGCAAAAGATATATAATAATGGTACATATACAGGAGGAGACATCCCTGAACATATAGTGACATTTGAAACAAGAATGTGGCATTTCATCACCATGCCATTGTAGAATGATCTCAACATAGCATTATTGGATAACTATTCACCTAATGCCTAAACACAGAGACAAACAAACGAAACACACACACACACACATATACATATAGAGATAGAGAGAGGTGTATCTTACTTGAATAACCCTGTTGTGGTACTTCTGACTAAATGTATGACCAATTGTGTCAATAACCAAGCTACCAATACCTCCATTAAAGGAGACCTATAAACAATCAATTCAGTGAGATACTCATATGGCAAAGAGAATTAGAACCTCTGTCTAATGTCAGTGATTAAATAGCATGTGAGTCAGCAATATACCAAATGCGAGCCAGACAATGAAATTTAAGTACACCCAGGAATAACAACATAGTTTTTAATATATATTCATCGCAAAAACACATAATTTTAGAATGAAACAGGTTCTCAATTCAGATCAGGGTTTTTCAATGAGGAGAGAGAGAGAAGTATAAGGGAATCACCGAGTCTAAAGTCCACAGAAACAGCAATCCAAGGGACAAATATAGAATTTGTTGTGAGCTCAACCTAAGCACATTCCATGAGGCAAGCCCTCCTAAAACAGCAGCAAGTTGCAGGTTTCTTTCTATTGAACCAAGTGTTGCATCCACTGGTGATAAAAGAGACGAAGTTTCTATTTGATTCAGCTTCAACTCATCTAAGGTATAGAGTCTTTGGGGCACCTGCATCATGGATCCCTTTTATAATGAAGAAACTAGACAAACAACGCCTCCTCCCTCCCCACAAGAATTAATGGAGGGTACAGTTATGAGTTCAAAACACACTGTCTGCATGTATGATAAACTTACCAATATAGAAGGTATAATGAAGAAGCCATTTCTATCAACACTAAACAGGCAAACATCGAGCAAGATATCTACCAACTATATGTAGAAACATGAAACTTGACAATCATGCTTGCAATAGCATTGCACAACATAAATACCATAAAACAAACCACCCTCCAATAGGTTCTAAGCAGCAATTTCAGTTCAGTTTTTAAATCATAACATAAACTACATCTTTGGACTTTTGATGATTTCTAGGACCAATTTGGTTTACCTTATTTTTTTAACAAATAAAATCTACATCATACAATGCCACTCATCCTACATGGTAATCTGCTCCAGTTAGCAAACACCAGCAATTAACAACCCCGCAATTGAAATTTTCCAAAGCCAACAAACAATCCTAATCAAAATGTAGATCCTCTTCCACTTGGACCAAGAATTGTTCATATATAACATGCTTCATGGACTACCATGTAGCAAAAAGTAACGAAGTGAAGTGCAACTAGACTGAACCCAAATTGGCAGACCATTCATTCCTTAATCCTTAGTCTTAAACATGACCCAAAACTTTTTTTTCATTTCTATATTACAACAAGATGATTACCATTAAAATATAGTCATAGCACTAACTTCAAAATTTCAATTGCCACCACAACCTCCAACAATCCAACCAAAACAACACTAACATGAACTAAACCAATAGTTGATATACATGCAAGGAAAGAAACCAAATGGAGAGTGAGTCACAAACCTGCCTAGCAGCACCAAAACACTGAAGCCCACCAGGCTTCCCTTGCGAATGCTTAACAAGTGAGAGTGCCGCCTTGTCATCACCCCTGGCAAGCTCCTTATCCACTTGCTCCAAAACTTGTCTACGCGCGACAACAACCTCAGACGAGCATGTGATTCTTAAAGCGGGAAGTTTTAGCTGCAGGCGACATGACAAGCTTGCATAATTGGCCACAGTACCCATTCAAAGAAAGCCCAGAAAGTAAATTCCATGACCCAACTTGTTTTAACTCTTTGGTTTGCACCCATTCTCAACCACACACAAGGATAATTATCATTATAATAAATATATCAAATATAAACAAATAAATATTGGCGCAGGGTATAAGTTTTGATATATGTTTTTTTCTTTTCTTTTGCCTTTTTAAATTTTGCCAAACTATTATTTAGTGGCTATGCAATCAGTATAGTTTCAATTTTGTCCCAATACTTTAAATCATGTCAGTTCCCTCCAATTTTTAAATCCAATTCGCTCTGTTCTTAATTTCGTCCCTTAACTTTCAAAATTAAGTGAATGGTGTTTTTCAACTTTTAAATCAAATAAATTATATTCATAAAGGGTGAATCATTTTTTTAAAATTGTGAGACAAATTTGACATAATTAATATAGAAAAATAAAATTGACACAATTGACAAAGACAAAATTGACACCATTAAATATAAGTAAATTACATTTTTAGTCCTTCAAATTTGGGATATGTTTAATTTTGGTCCTTCAAATTTTTTAAATTTAACAACTTTGTGATTCTATCAATTTTCCATCCATTTATTGCTTTTTATCCATATCTTACTTGCATTTTTGTTTAATTTTAGCCCCTTAAATATAAGGTTAATTCAATTTTTGTCTCTTAAATATGGGATCAGATCAAGTCTGGTTCCTTACATATTTTATGCCTTAGCATTCCACTAAACGTATAAATGGAAAAATAAATAGGAGGTATCCATTTCCATAAATTTCAGTTAGCATTTGGTTTTGCTCAGTGTTGTATACTTGACACTTGTATCATCAATCATCACAAAGCAAGAGACAATCACAACGGTAAATCAGTTGGATTTTACATTGATACAAAAGAGAATACAATCAATGTGAAAGAAATTACGGTAATATGAATCTTGTTGAGGTCCAAAATATCACAAGGAGTCAAGCCCGTAAAAGCAAGAAAGACCCAGCCCATGGAAATGAAAAAAAGGAAGAAGGCTTGGCCCCTTAAGATGAAAAAGGAGGAGCCTGGCCTATAAGAAGAAGAAAATAAGTCTTGGGCCTTGGATAAAGAGGCATGAAGGTGGCTTGGGCCAAGGGTGTATGGAAGCCATGATACCTAAGAAAGTCCAAAGGAACAAGTAGGATCTAGGCCAGGTTGCACAAGATCCGCCAGACTTAGAGAGCAAGTCCCCAAGGAGAGCTGGAGGACGCCAACCAGGATGTGGACAGCTTAGAATGTAGCACGCATACTTAAAAAAGGAGCACAAAGGACGAAGAAGGTCCTATCAACATTAGTTCCTCACGACTTAAAAGAGAGTGATAGAGACAGATGGTGATTTCGGGGTCAACACCTATTGAAGAAACCTAGGACCTTGGGCAAAGCAAAAGGTGAACTAAGAAGGAAGATGGCCAGGAGCCTTTTCGACTACACCATCAGCAAGAAGGAATCTGCTCCATTTTAGGGCAAGAAACAAATTGTGGGAAGTCAACATCAAGACTTCAAAACTTTAAGGTGTCCCTTTTAAGGCGTTGGATGAAGAACGAGAAGTTTTGACCTTAGAGGAGAATTTGGATTTACTTAGAAAGGATCTCCTACAAGAGGAAAGTCAGCAGGTGGGCTTTTGGCTATCAGTCCCTAGGATAGTGAAGTAAGAAAAGAAAGGGGAAATGACCAACCAAGAATGCTTCAGATAGAACATTGGTTCTGGTACCCAGAGCACTAAAGGGATGGATTGTTGATTTTGAAGAACCTTCAAATAGCACTATAAAAGGGGTGAAACCCAAGCTAAGGGTATTCATTCAGACATAAGCACTCAAGACACAAAGAAACACCAGAAAAGAGTCTTGAGCTTTCACTTGAGATAGACTGGGAAGAGTGAGGCATTGTAAGAGATCCTAAAGAAAACGCTTGAGGAGTCACTTAGATTCAAAAGAATTCAAACTTCATAAGTCTTGACAGCCCAAGCGGTGCTATTCAAGTCTATAATTTTTGAACTTTATTGAGCCTTGTGGAACATCCCAACAGAGCAAGACCTTATGTACTTAAACACTCAATATAATAAAATACGAATACCACTCTATTTGGAGGATCTTTGTCACTCTCTTTGCTTTGTATTTTATTTGTTATTCCTTAATTATTCACTCAACCAATATAGTACATTACACACACACACACACACACACATATATATATATATATATATATTTGTGTTGTAGGATTCATGTCTTGTGCACAAATTGGTTGCGGTAAGTCAAGTCCAGTCCAATCAACAATCAACCACCCACTCTTGTAGGCCCATGATCCCTTGTTATTATTAGGCCTAGGAACCATCAAAAAGTTGAACCCACAAATCTTCTTGCCAACTATCATTCTTTCTCGTCAGCTGCTACTAGGTTGTATATCTCTGATGCAGAGAATGATATAAAAGGATTAGCATTGCACTGGGTGCAAGTCACCCTCTCACAAAAATTTTTCACATTCACTTTTTAAACTTTTACTTTTTTACTCTTCTTTAACTTTTTTTAATCAATGGTTAAAATTGAAAGTTGCGTTTTACAACTATCAATCTCAACCATTGATAGTAATTGCATTAAGTGCAATACCTAGGTAAAGAGCTTAAGAGTTGAAAAATTAACAAAATGTATTCTAATGTAGTAGGTAGCTATCACAAATTGCAAAAGCATGCAAATTAGTAGTGGAATGGTTGGGAATGAAAATGCAAAATGGAACCACAACTAAAACGCAAGTCATTTTGTTATTTTGTTGATGAGGTTAATGACTGATAGACTGCATTTTGAGAAATGCAAGGCATAGCTTGCAAAGTTTTCATTAATTTGGTAGCTCTATCCATCCCTACCGGCATTCGGATTAATTGAACCATGAGGGGTTGTCAACTTAAATGGCCCAGCAGAAGATATTCTGGTTTAACAGGGGTTTCTAGTTTCTACTTTGTAGTCCTGAACTTGGAAGTTAACTACTCAAAGGACAAGCTTCTAGTCATGGCAAATTTCCAGTTGTAAGTGATTTGAAGTCATTTTTGCCTTAAGGCCCTTGTAAGCATAATGGTCGCAGAGAAATCTTTACCAGAGATATCCATTCCTACTTTATAAGTTATACACAAGTGTAGTTTTTGAAAACTAAGCTGTGCCATCTTAAGCACTGTTTATGCAAAAAGAATTTTAGGCCAAACGACTCAGTAATCAAAATCACAATGCATCATTAGTCAAACAATCACAATGCATGAAATACAATTGCCTTTATCTACCTTGCTCCCTCATAGGCTCATAGCTGCAACTTAAACCACCTCACCCACCAGCTCCGAAACAAATAAGGTTATCCATGGCCACAGGCACATTCGCAAGCAATTTTAGTCAAATGAACCCAATATGAAGATATCATCACACACGCATTTACACAATACATCTAAAAAAGCAGGCTCTTTCCCTTAATCTGAAACACAATTACCCAAAAAAAGCATATGAGGAAGCATGGTAGTGCATTACGAAGAACGCCAAAGCACAACAGAACCATCTTCACAGGCAATATAACTTTGTGGAGAAACCCAACGGCAAATTCCCCAACAAAACCATTCTATCACATAAATACCATCATCCAAAATCTCACCCTTCAATTTAATCTCATTAAAAAAAGACAAATATAAGAAAGCACATTGGACAAGCATGTAGAAGCAATAAGATTCATTTCATTAACAAGAAACATAGCATGGAAATTCAGTTGGCGCAAGTACAAAAACAGAAAAACACATATATGTTACAAACTACTAAAACAACCCCTATCTATATGAAGGCATTAGGATTCTAAAACTCCTGTGAAGCTGATCCAATATCGCCTTTTCCTTTGCCAACCTTCTTAGGCAGAAGGGTCTGGTGGATATTCGGCAACACTCCTCCATTGGCAATAGTTACAGAGCCCAGAAGCTTGCTCAGCTCCTCGTCGTTCCTCACTGCAAGCTGGATATGCCTAGGCACAATTCTATTCTTCTTGTTGTCCCTAGCTGCATTTCCAGCAAGCTCCAGTACCTGAATACACACACCAAAATCAAAGCCACATTAATAATCCAAACCCATTAAAAATAAGATAAATATTTTGGTAATGAAAGGAGATTGAAATGAATTATCCAAACCTTTTTTTTTTTTGTAAAAACGAGATTGATATAAAGCCAAAAAAAGGTTGATATCACTTCAGAAAACCCAAATACCTCATGTCCCCAATCATTTCAAAATTTCTTAAAAGCTTGAAAATTTATTGAATTGAATCCAGTTAATCAAGACAACACTTCCAATTCAAGAAAAGAAATCCTAAATTAATAAATGAATCCATGAAATCAAAACCCAAAAAATCCCCCAATTTCAGTCTTAAGAAATCAAGACCATGCAACGAAAAACCCAGAAATATCAAAACCCTAGTTTCAACCAAAACCCCACCAATTTGAAAACTTTGATCTCAAAAATCAACCACGCAAAAACAATCAAACCCAAAAAATACCGATTTCCGTCCAAAAAATCAAAACCCAATTACCCCAACATTTCAAAACACAAAACCCTAATTTTGAAAATGAAAATTCAAACAACATTCATCAAATCAAAACGAACCAAATTTATCATTGAAAAAAAAAAAAAAAAAAAAAACCCTAATTTCATTCCACCAATCAAAACCATACCCAAACCCCCAAAATCAAAAATTCACATCCCACAAAACACCAAAAAAAGCCAAAATGTTTAGTTACCTCAGCAGCGAGATATTCGAGCACGGCGGAGAGATAAACCGGAGCACCGGCACCAACACGCTCGGCGTACTTTCCGGCCTTGAGAAACCTAGCGATCCTACCAACTGGGAACTGAAGCCCGGCCTTCTGTGACCTCGAAACCGACTTCGACGCCTTCGGCTTTCCTCTTCCTCCTTTGGTCGAACCTCCTCCAGCTCCGCCCGTTGAACTCATATCTCTCTCTGTATCTTTCTCTCTCTAGAAATGAAAACCCTAGCTCTCTCTCTCTCTCTCTCTCTCTCTCTTGATTCACAGTGTGTGTGTTGCTTTGCTTTCTTTCTTTGTTTTCTCTCTCTCTCTTTGGTTTGGTTGCGTTTTGTGGTTGGAGAATATATAGGTGGGCAAGGTTTGAGCTTATTGGTGGATAGGTGGTTCACGCGGATCGCCAGCGTGGCAAGATTCGCGGCAAAGTGGGTGTCTTTTTTTTCTTTTCTTTCTTTTTTAATTATTTTTGGTTTGCGCGGGTTTTCAAAATTTTTTAATCCGTCCCTCAGTGAGGTTTGTACCAAAACGGCGACGTAATTTAACAAGTTAATTCATGACAGGATCGATTCAATGTAAAAATAAAGGTTGGTACTTCAGCAAAGCTATTGTTTAAGAGGATAATTACACTTTACACAACTTTAGAGTAAATTCAATTTTAAATTAATCAATTAAATATATTGGATTTTTTTATAAATCAATTTAAATAGAGCTGTTTATATAAAATAAAATTAAAATTAAATAAAGTTATTCTACAGACACAACAAATTATCAAAATACTTTTACAATTGTTAAAATGTCAATTTCTCATAAATCAAATTAAATTAAATTAAATAATAAAATATTAAATTGAGACTTATGAAAATTGAAAATAAGAGTGTCATGAAAATATTATGATATTTTTTTGTGTACCTAGTACCACATAAATAAATGCTAATAAATATAAGACGAATAAAGTGTAAAGTTATTTACTATTCATTATACAATGATTACAATCTATTTCCTTCAAATGTGACATTGATTTGGTTTTTTTTTTTTTTTTTTATAGTCACAAATGTGACATTAAATGGATGGTCGACTGCCAAATTGCCAATACTTTTATTTTTAAACTTAATTAAAATTTGAGTTTCTTTTCTTCTTTTTCCTAATTTTTATCTTTTATTTCAACCATTTATTTATTGAGATTATATTATTATGTGATGGTACTTTCTGGGGATAGACCTGGCGTCTTTAATTCTATGAAGACTCTTTTTTTTTTTCTTTTTCTTTTTTTTTTATGGGAACTATGAGACTCTTTTTATCTCAAGCAAATTGTACCACAAAATTACTGGATATATCATTAATAAAGCCAGGTTGCCACACCCTAAACGAGGATCCAAGCTCCAGCCCGGGATGAGATGAGTTCCTTTGGATAAATTCATTTCCATCTCTAAGATAAATGGAAATCTAAACAGATTCCATAGGGCCTTGGGAGTGGGCTTCGTTACAGCTTAAAACATACGGAAACATAGATGTCATTCTGAGGCCCACTACTCAAAACCCTAAATTCAATGGACTCCCAAGAAGGGAGAAAAAAATAAAAACAAAAATAAAAAACTCTCAAACTCCCTAAGTATTAAAATACCAATTATTGTCCGCTTAGGAACAACTTATTTAGTTGAAATTGAAAATATTTTGTTAAAAGTACAGTAGAAAAAAACTAAAAATTAGCTGAATAATACAGTAAGATCTATGAAAAATATCAAAAAGTGCAACGGAACCTATAAATATTGAATAGTATCAAAAAAAAAAAAAAAAGCTAAAAACTCAAACAAAGGTGGGTTTCATCACTTTCCAAACACACTCATGAATGGTATCTTATAAATACTTTTTTACCACTTGGGATTTGTCTTCGGTTTCAAATTGTAGTAAAAGAAAGAAAGATATACTTCTAAAAAGAACAAAAGCCTAAATGTGACATTTGATACAGAGTAATGTTATACAATTCTTAGGAATATTTAAAGATTCTCATATTTGATTGCAAATCATACTAAGAAATTAGATGCTAGGGGAATCTAGATTCCCCCTTTAATCCCATTTCGGTAGAAATGTGGATTCCCTTTAAAACAAGTGGGTATCCAAATTCCCAAGTTTAAAGGAAATTGTATTTTTTTATAAATTGAAAATTTTAACCATTTTTCCTTATCATTTAAGTAATTGAGATCAAATATAAAACAAATCATCAATATATTTTCCTTTATCTTTATCTTTTCCTACCAAAACAACATAAACAGGATAGACAACTCTTGATATATTCATCTTTTCTTCTTTTAGTGTTCGTTTGGCAAGATTATTTTTGCTAACTTATTTTACTATTCAGCTTATTTTTACTACTATTCATAAGTCTCACTGCACTTTTTTGGTACTATTTATGGATCCCACTGTACTATTTCAGTTAAATTTTATCTTTATCTACAATACTTTCAGCAAAAAAATTTCAATTTCAACAAAATAAGCGGATCCCAAATAGACCCTTAGACTATAATTTTAATGAATTTGTCATAATTTATAGTTTATATATTTTTTTTCATTATTTATTTAGAAGAAGTTTTTTTTTTTTTTTTTAAAGACTTATATTGGATTTACAAATCTAAGGATAGAATGGGAAAAATAAATAATTCAGTTAAGATTTCTAGAAATAAACCAAACATTATAATCTCATATTCTTAGGAATCTTATTAGATTCCCAATTAAACCAAGTATAGAATAGTTATATTCCTAAGCATCCAGATTTCAAGGTATCACATTCCTAGGAATCTGGATGCTAGGAGTAATGTAGATTCCCCCATACCAAACGCCACATAAATGACATGATATTGCCAATGGGCTTCAAACCTTATTGTCACGCCTCAAATCCCGTTTCGCAAGTTAGATCTATATCTTCCCTTAAACAATGTTAGTTTTTTTCTTTTCTTTTCTTTTCTTTTTTCTTTTTCTTTCAATAGTAATAGTGAATATCTCATAGAGGTACTTGGATGGTGGATTCACTAATCTTAAGACATGATGAAAATTCAAAAGTCCCAAATTCAATCTAGCACACAATCAATTTATGAAATTTTCGAGGTGTCTCATGCATAGGAAATGGGAACTGTTTTAGCAAAGCTTAGAACACCCATATCCACCCTTGTAATGGACTAATGAGAATATTTTTTTGGCTTGATCTTGGTGTCTTAGCTTAGCCTTTAAAATAAAGGTTATACAGTGAGGAGTTCTTTTTACTTTTAAATCCCTCTTTTCCTTTTGCTTAAAAAAAATAAAATAAAAAATAAATAAAAAACCTCTTTCCCTGTGATTCGAATGTAACTGAACTATGCCATGATTTGTCAGCTTAAGTGCTTCTTTCAATTTGATTTGTAATGTATTTATTTTTTTGGTGGGGGCAGAAGAGACCTAACAGGCAGAGATGAATCAAACGAAAAGAATGGCTGAACTGAAACATGGCACTACTTCTACATCCTAGCAGGTCCCAGAAACAAAGAAAACATTAATGGGCCATGCATGTTGGGCCCATGATAAAAAATGCTAGAAGTCTAGAATAGCTTAAGGTTCTTCATCAAATCAAGCTACCCCAATTTCCTTTCCTAGTGAAATCCAGCAACTGATAACTATGGTAGCTGCAACTTTCACTCAATTTCTCTCGGTGATAACTACAAAAAGCCCATTCGCTTACCATTGCCAAAATTACCATGAATGATAGCTGATAAAGCGATTATGTGCCCGTTTGGTTTAGCGTTTTGAGGAAAAAAAAAAAGCAATTTGCGATTTCAAAACGGGATATTTTTCAATTTTAGGCGTTTGGTAAGATTTCCAAATTGCACTTTCTCAAAACGCAGACCACCAAAAAGCGCAATTCAGGGTCTATTTGGAGACCGCTTATTTGTTGAAAACTGAAAACTTATTGCTGAAAACAATGTAGCAAAATATTTTTGGCGTAAATGCACTTTTAGTCCCTACATTTTGACTTTTTTTCCATTTTGGTCTCTACATTTTAATTTTACCACTTTTAGTCCCTAAACCAATTAACAAATGTTATTTTTGTCATTTCCGTCAATCAACCAACGGAAATAGCTGATGTGGCAGCCGGAGGAATTAAAATATTATAAAAATGTCACATCAACCATGACACATTAGCATATAAATTTAAAAAATTAATTTATTAATTTTAACTAAATAAAAAAAAATCAAAACAGAATTAAAAATCAAAATTCACCTAAATTAAGATTTAAAGATTAAGAAAAAAAAATTATAGTAACTTTCTCATTTTTTTTTTAAATTTTCTTGTCAACCAAACACAAAATCATCAATAAACACTAAACTCAGACACAGTGCCAAACTCATTTTTCATTTTCCTAGATCTCTCTCTCCCTCTCCCTCTCAAGTCAAACTCCTCTCTTGGCTTTCTCTTATTTCTTTTTCTCCAATGGTCCTCTTTATCGGGTGCCTTAATGGTACTTCCACCGTCGACAAGTGGACCGGCGATTGTTCAAGTCATTTTGGGCAAATCCGAGGTCGATTCCTTCGTCTTCAATGGCCCCTACTCTTGATGTTGGTGGTGGGTTGGGTTTGGTGGCTGTGAATCGTGGGTTAAGGACATGCAATGGTGGTGGCCTGTCGTGGGCTTGGTGGGTCATGCTGTGGGCTGCCGTGAATCTGGTTTTGGCTGGGTTCGTGACTTTTGGCTGATTTGGGTTGCTTGGTTATGATGTGGTGGTGGTCGACGGTGGTGTAGTTGGTGGGTTTATGGTGGTGGTTTTCTGGGTAGATCTGGGTTTTCTGAGTCTGGATCAACTATTGCTACTGCTTCTGCTATGTTGTAATTATGAACAAGGGTCATACTAATCTTTGTACCACCATATCTGAGATGGGATCGCAATTTGTAAGTAGTAGTGAACACCCCATTGACCCTTATAAAAGGGACGGATGAAGATTGAAAGGAGAGAATGAGTTCAGTGACGTTGACGTTGGAAGATGAGATGAGATTAATATATAATATACTAAACTTTCCTTTTTATAATATCTTTGAAATAAACTGGGTTTTGTTTGAGTTTTTAGGTTTTTGAGTGTTTGAGATTTCTGGGTTTTCTTTGATTTTATGATTTTGGGTATGAATCTTTGGGGAAGAACGAGAAAAACTGATGGGTTTTAAGCATGGGTCTTTCAGCATTAGTCTTTGTTCTCTTCTTAAATTTTATTGCATTATTGATTTGATTTTAAGTGGGAAAGGAAGTTGATTCAATGGGTTTAATTTTGAATTCGTGTTCTTGGGTTTTATTTTCTGGGTTTGTGTTCTTGTGTTCATAGGCATTTGATTTTATTGTTTTTAATCCTGTTTTTTCTTTTTTTATTAAGTTAAAATTGACAATTTTTTTTTTTTAAAAAAATTAGATGCTGATGTGGCATTTTTTATAATATTTTAATTCCTTCGGCTGTCACCTCAGCTATTTTCGTCGGTTAACTGATGGAAAGGACAAAAATAACACGCGTTAATCGGTTTAGAGACTAAAAGTGGTAAAATTAAAATGTAAGAACTAAAATGGAAAAAAGCCAAAATGTTGGGACTAAAAGTGCATTTACGCCAATATTTTTTAAAGGCAAAACACTCTATGAATACTATTCACACGTTTGTTGTGTTTTGGCTGATCTATAAACAGTGCCATAGGACCGGCCAAAAAAAGGCAAACATAGCTTAAACGCAGCTTCGGTATTGGACCATCTGAGGTGCAATTCCAAAACGCAGAGTTGCTTTCCATGTTACCGTTGAATATTTTGTACATTGTTCCTATTTTACCCTTAGCTTTTTTTTAATCCCAATTTTACCCTAATATCTAACAAAAAAATAGTAAAAAAGAGAATCACTAGCTGAGTGAGGAATTGGAATTGGCGTTGTAGTGAATGAGATCATTGAAGATGGAAGGTAAGAATGGAGTTGTAAAGGATGAGGCTTGATTTGTGGATTTGGTTTAGGATGTCATATGGTGGGGTTTATGGGTGAGAGTGAAAGCTTAGGTCTATAACTATGGCATGGTGGAGCTTATGTGTTGGTGGCTTGGTGCTGTAGTGATGCTCTTCATCTCGGGGCATAGAGAGAGCGAGAGGGAGACCAATGTGTCTGTTTGTCAAGGAAGGAGAGAATGAATGGGTAAGTGAAGTAAAGGAAAAATAAGAAGATAAGGAAGAAGAGAATGAGTGGATGAGAAAAAAGAGAAGGAAAAAAAAAAAAGATACGTTGCATTCAGGTGAAAAAAACGTGGAAGACATGCACGAAAAGAAATAAAATTTAAAAGATAGTAACATGGAGAGAGAAAACTTGAAACGCTCTGATGAGGAAGCAAATACTCTGGCCCGCAGTACAAAGAAATTCAAGGATAGTCATCAGGTAGCAAAAGATAAGGAAGACAATCTACATGATAAGGCAGGAAGCTACAGAGATAAGTTGGTGGGATCAATTCCTGGGGCATTTGAGAAAGCTTTTGGCTTTGCTTGTGACATGCAAGAAGATATTGAATCTGATGATGAAGATGAACACGCAGAAGATGGCAGCCTCAGAGTGTGCTTCTCCAGGGATGATAAAACTGTATGAGAGCACCTTGGTATCAAGCCCTCATCATCAAACCTTTTGGGAGGAAGGTGGGTTACTCGTTTCTTGTCTCCAAGATTCGGAGTATGTGGAATCCAAGGGGAGGTATGGATTGCATTGATTTGGGATTTGATTTTTATCTAATCAAATTTGAACTTAGAGAGGATGTTGATAACATTCTTAAGGAAGGCCCTTGGTTTATAGGGCAGCACTTCCTGGCCATTAGGCAATGGGAACCTGAATTCCATGCATCTTCAGCAACTCTTTCTTCAGTTGCAGTGTGGATCATGCTACCAGAATTACCTATAGAGTTTTATGAGCATAATGCGTTGCTAAAGATAGGCAGAGCTATTGGTCTTGTTCTACGTATTGATGCTAACACTGCCAATGGGGCTAGAGGGTGTTTTGCTCGTTTATGTGTCTAGGTTAGCCTTGACAAACCTCTGGCAAAATCCATCTACCTAGGGAGGCTCAAACAGAGCATTATGTATGAAGGTATTGGCACCCTTTGCTTTGAATGTGGACGAATTGGGCATAGTAGGGAAGTGTGTCCATTCTTAGTCCGTGGGCATAGTAGGGGTGTTCAGGAGGAGCATGGTGGTGGAAGTCAAGAGGAACAGAGGGGTGTAACTGCAACACCTGTGGTTGAAGAAGTTCCTGCAAGCCAACAGGATGAATATGGGGATTGGATGATTGTGACCAGACGTAAACCAATAAACAGAAATCGAGACAAGCTAAGTGGCTCAAGTGGAAGCCAAGCTGATGAATCGTCCCTAATGCCTTTTGAAAGGACCTTGCCTAAGGCAGGGGAAAATGATAGGGCGGTGGGGAAAAGAAAAGCACCACATTTTCAGGTTGACAGATCACATAGGGAAGAGTGCAAGAGCTTCCCGTCTTATCACAACAAGACAACTGATGGAAAAAGTAATGTTAGGAATGGAAGCTGTGCTAACTCCAAACTAAAGACCAAAGTTACCGTTGGTAATCATAAAAGTGTAATGGGCCTAGGTAAGGATAAAAGTATGTTCGTGTTTGGAGCGAATGCAGGCCCATCGAAGGCTGTTGGGCTGGACCAAAGGCCTTGTTCTTTATCTAATGCAGCTGGGTCCGTAACAAGACCAGATATAACGAGTAATGTTTGGGAGTCTAACACCTTGAATTTCAACAACCATGGAGAGAACAGAGAGGTGGGCGTTGTTTTACAGGGGCAAAATTGTACCAATCGGAGACGAGACGATCAAATGGATAAGGCAGGACCCAACAGAGATTTGGGGGTGGTTCGACTTGGAGTTGATGCTGGCCTGGAAAAATATGTTTCCTCTGACGGAGGAGAGCAGAACATTGGGCTACCTTCCTATGATGAACAGGGCATAGGAGTTGACCCCGAATCCATGGTGGAGGTTTGTCACAGACAAACCAGCGTTTCAAGCCCCTTCACCAACAAACTCAAGCTCGTCAGTGACAAGATCAAGTGTGCAACTCTCGGAAAAATCTCTGACTGAGGCAGAGAAGGAATGGATGGAAACTATGATTTCTGTGAGGAAGATTCCTCAAGACAAGCCTGTGGAATGCTTTATGATGGGGAGCTTACACAGGATAAAGATGATCCAACTTGCAGAAGCCAAGATCTTAGGCACCATTCTCACCAAATCCACAATAAGGGAGATGGGGATAATCCAACACTCAGTCACTCTGTTCCGAGAGAGGTTAGTGAGCAGGATAGAGGTGATGGGAGCATGGAGATTAAGAGACACTGAGGATGCTTCTTCCTTGGTGCTTTGTGACTCTTCAAAAATCCCATTCAAGATGATGAATATTCTGATATGGAACTGTAGGGGTGCTATGAAACCCCAATTCAGAAAGACAGTGATGGACTTGGTGGAGTGGCATACTCCAATGCTAATGGTGATCACAAAGACTAGAATGAGTGGTGCTAGGGCTATGGAAATGATTGAGTCCCTTCCTTTTGATGGTTTAGTGGTAGCTGATACTATTGGCTTTGCTGGGGGCATCTGGATGCTCTGGAGGACTGACTTAGTGCATGTGGAAGTTCTGGCCTCAACGGAACAGGAGATCCATGCCATTATCCAGGTAAGATCTCAATCCCTTATCTGGATTATTAGTGTCATTTATGCTAGTCCTAGGTTTGTTGAAAGATGCATGCTATGGGAAAATCTTAAATTAATAGCCACATTGCATGACCTCCCTTGGGCCCTTATGGGAGATTTCAATGAGGTTGTTGCTAAAGGAGAAAAGGCTGGGGGTAATCCTATTTGTCAAAGAAGAGTGAGGGCTATTCTTGATTGTATGAATGAGTGTCAAATGATGGATTTAGGATTCTCAGGGCCTAAATATACTTGGACTAATAAGAGAGAATTAGGGGGTCTCATCCAATGTAGACTTGATAGAGTTTGGGCTAACCCTGAATGGAAATCTTCTTTCCCTGAAGCAAATGTTACTCATCTGGCCAGAGTTAACTTTGATCACTGCCCCTTATTGCTTAATCTGTGCCCCAATCTGTCTAATGCCTCCAATCGTCCCTTTAGATTCCAACCTATGTGGTTAAGCCACAATGATTTTCCAGCCATTGTTAGGGAATCTTGGAATGGTATGGAAGATAATCTAACTGGAGTTGTCACTAGATTCACTCATAAGGTCCAAATTTGAAATAAAGAAGTCTTTGGAAATATATTTATGAGAAAGAGGCAGATTATGGCAAGATTGCTGGGAGCCCAACGTGCTCTTGCCAATAATCCTAATAGCTTCCTGATCAATCTCCAAGAGCAATTATCTGAAGAATACAATGAGATTTTACAACTTGAAGAGGATCTGTGGGTTATGAAATCTAGAGTCAATTGGACCATTTTTGGAGAGAGAAACACTTCCTATTTCCATTTGACTACCTTGGCTAGAAGAGGTAAGAACAAAATCACTAGCATATTGAATGATGAGGGGGTTTAGGTTCATAATGTGGAGCAAGTTCAAGAAGTTTTTGCCAAAAGCTTTATTAAGCTATACCAGACAGACCAAACTGCCTGCCCTTGGGTTCAAAGATGGGATTCAGAGTGGTGCATGAGGCTAGAGGTTGAAGAAGCTAATGCCGTGGGACTGATGCCTTCGAATAAAGAAATTTTGGATGCCCTCAGATCCATGAAGCCATACAAGGCTCCCGGAAGTGATGGGATGCATGCTGGTTTCTACCAAAGGTTTTGGCTTGTGGTTGGTGAATCTGTGAGAAATGAAGTAAAGCAAATTTTTGCCAACCAAAAAATCCCGAAATATCTAACCAAACCCTTATTGCCTTGATCCCCAAACAATTGGGACCTGAAACAGTTAGCCAATATAGACCTATAAGCCTATGTAACACTGTGTATAAAATTGTCTCTAAAATCCTTGTCCAAAGAATTAGACCCCTATTGCCTAGACTCATTTCTCCTATGCAAGCTGCTTTTCTGGAAGGGAGGAGAGGAACAGATAATGTCATTATTGCTCAAGAACTTATTTACTCCCTTGGAAAAAGAAGAGGTAAAGAAGGGTATATGGTGGTGAAGATAGATTTGGAGAAAGCCTATGATCGCTTAGAATGGAGTTTTATTAGGATGGTGCTTATACATTTTGGTTTTCCTGAAAACATCATTAAGCTCATCTTAAGCTGTGTGTCTACATCATCTACATCCCTTCTCTTCAATGGAAGCAAACTTCAAACCTTCTGTCCCTCAAGAGGAATCAGGCAAGGAGATCCCATCTCCCTCTATCTATTCCTTTTATGCATGGAGTTTCTTGGGGTTCAAATAACCAAGATGTGTGAGGATAATAAGTGGGATATGGTCAAAGCATCCAGGAATGGGCCTAGCTCCTCCCATGTTTTCTTTGTTGATGATATTCTGCTCTTTGCCAAAGCTAATACCAAGAATTGCAATGCCATTATGGAAGTTCTTAACAACTTTTGTAACCTGGTTGGGCAGAAGGTAAATTATGGTAAATCTATAATATTCTTTTCTCCAAATGTAACTGCTAGGAGGCGGAGGACTATGTGTAGGAAACTGGGGATCATTGCTACCAACAACCTTGGTAGATATTTGGGCTTTCCCATCATCCACAAAGGCAGAGTTGGTAATGCTTTCAACTTTATTCTGGACAAGGTCCAAAGCAAGCTAGCTGGTTGGAAATCTAGATTGCTATCAAAAGTTGGTAGACTTGTGCTTGCCAAGACTGCTGTCGCACCCATTGCAGAGTATTACATGCAGTGCCATAGCCTTCCAGCTAAAGTGTGTGATTCCATTGATAAAGTGATGAGGGATTTCATTTGGGGGTCAATTGAGGAAAGGAGGAGAATGCATATGGTGAGGTGGAGTACTGTTACGCTGCCCAAAGAGTGGGGAGGTTTGGGGCTTTATTCAATGAAGCATAGAAATGAAGCCATTTTAGCCAAACTTTGTTGGAGGCCTGCCCATGAGGAAAGGAAGCCATGGGCAAATATGCTATCAACAAAATACCTTTGTTCCAACAGAGTAACTGAAGAAGGTAGGAATTTGCCTTGCTCTCGGGTTTGGGCTGCTTGCAAAAAGGGAGGGCCAATTTATGTGAAAGGCTTAAGATGGACCGTTAGAAATGGGGAATCTGTGAGTTTGTGGAGGGATTTCTGGCTGCCTTGTGGAAGATTAAGGGAGCTAATTGAAGGTCCCCTAACCCGAGGAGAAGAAGAGTTGACTGTTAGACAATGTTTTGATGATAACCATGTTTGGAAGCCTTCAAGCATCTCCTTTGAGCTCCCAGCAAGTGTGCTCAACACCATTAAGGCCACACCCTTCTCTTTTGTGCATCAAGAAAGTGATAGTCTCATATGGGCCTATTCCAATAATGGTTTTTTCTCAATTCAAGCTGCCTATCTTATTGCAAGGGGATTAAACCCCTTGAACCCAGATACTTTGTCATTTAAATGGGTTTGGAAGTCTGAAACATTGCCAAAGATCCATTTCCTTATCTAGCTTTATCTTCATGATAGTCTACCTACGGCTCAAGTGCTAGGTTCAAGAGGTTTAAGCCTTGATCCTTTGTGTAAATTGTATAATAAGCATAATGAAACTATAGAACACTTATTCAGAAGCTGTGAGGTTGCTAACCAATTCTGGACGCAGCTGCAAGTCCCCTATTGCACCAGAAATTCATTCACTTTTCCCTTTAAAGCTTGGCTGGAAGTCAACTGTAATGATGGTATGAATGTCTCTGTTAAAGGTATTCCTTGGAAGGTGCTATTTCCTATGGGATTGTGGTATTTATGGACTCATAGAAACAATTTTCTATTCAGAACAGGTGCTGCGGATCCTCAGGTATGGAGAAAATGCATTTAGGGCAGTGCTGAATTTTTCTCTATTGGGCTTGCATCTAAGTCCAAACAACTAAAATCCATTGTTCCTGTGGGTTGGGAGAAGCCACCGAGGGGTTGGTTGAAACTCAATACTGATGGTTCAGCTATGAGGAATCCAGAAAGAGCAGGTGGAGGGGGGTTAATTAGAGATCATGATGGGGCTTGGCTGAAAGGTTTTGCAAGAGGTCTTGGATTCACTAATAGTGCCTTGGCTGAGCTTGGGCACTTAGAGATGGGCTGCTGCTAGCCAAGGAAATGGGAATCCAACAACTTATAATAGAACTTGATGCTTTAAGCATTGTTATTCTAATGAACAATGAATCTGAAAACCTTTTAATGGAGCCTCTCTTAACTGATTGCAGGAACCTTTTGAAGGAATTCCCAAACAAGCGTGTGATCCATGCATTCCGGGAAGCAAATCAATGCGCTGATGCATTGGCTAAACTACGAGCGCAATCTTTGTATAGTTTTGCTACTTTTTGTAACCCACCGCTTGTGGTGAAGGCTATATTAGCTTTTGACAAGGCTAATTTGCGTTGAAATAGACTTGTGAATTCTTAAGTTAATGTTAAATCATGTTTTACCGAAAAAAAAAAAATTAAAAGATAAAATTTTAAATTACAAAAATTTAAAAGAAAAAATAAATATAGCACTACAAATTATTTTACAATAATAATAATTGTAGGGGTATTTGGCCCAAAAGCTCATTATCTATATTTATATTGGACCAGAGACCCAAGCCGAGAATAAGAGGTCATCCGAGGAGGGTAAACATTGTCAAAGGATTCCATGTTAATAAATGAAAAAGTCAACTTTGACCATAATGGCCTAGGAGGCTGGGCCGAGGATGAATGCCTCCTCGGCTAGCCCAAGTCGAGGTTCATAAAGGTGGTCTACAGTTCGGGGGAATGTTCCAGGAAGTTCTGTTGGCACGAGTAAGTATTGTAGAAATAAAGGACAAAGGGGAGTTCTAAAATATCTAAAGAGAAAGTTGCTACCACCGTATTAAATACTCTGCAGCTTACTCTCTGGGCGCATTAATATGAAAGTGATACCTGAACAGTGTTTTTCAGCCTTACAGCTACTACATGAAGACTTCAAGAAGGTGCTGATGGGACAAGGATGAAAGCACCAACAATCTGGCCTGCGCATGGAGGGTAAGGATGAAAGAGGAAAAGTGTATAAAAGGGGAAAGAGGCAGTGAGAGAAGGGGATCGAGAAATCAAAAGAGAAATACTATAGCAATCAAGAAACAAATTTGTAATCAAACTTCTTAGGTACTTTCGGAGCACGAAGAAATGGTACTTCCTCTTTTCACATTCATGGTGGACCCCACCGTAAATTTAATGAGTAGATCCTACCATGAATGTGAGAGGAGGGAACACCATTCTCCGGGAGTACCTAAGAATTACTTCCCAAATACATGTCTTTTTTGATAGATCAACAAACTCATATTCATGATTTAACAATGTAAGGAAATCTCGGAATATTTTGAATGAATCAAATCCGATATTTTTCGAAATATTTTCTTTCTAAGGAAAGAATTCTTAGTTGTCACAGTATCGATCAGATGGTGAATGTTGCTTTCGTTCTATTTCAGTTCTGTTTCTTATATGTAATTATTATTGACTTTCGCTTTTGACTAGGCACCGAAAAACTTTGATATTATTTAATCTTTAATATTTAATTAATACCAAAATCAAATCAGGTCACATGCATGCATGATCAAGCTCATCTTCCTCTCTCTCTCTTCTTATTTCTTATTTCTTTCTTTTTATTTTTATTTTTGGGTGGAGCTAGAAGTGGTCACGTACGTACGTTCATCACGATCCAAGTTCTATGATTTTTTTTTCATTTTTTCAAGTTTTATGCACATTGGGCTACACATGCAGTGGGATAATCCTCACTAACCTAAATCATTTTCAATACAAATAAAATTATATGAATATGTGGTAGAGTTACAGTCACTCCTTTATACTTCTTTTTTATATTTAGATAGTCTAAATATCATTTTCAATATCATTAGAGTTACAGTCACTAATAAAATATCATTTTCATTATAAATAAAATTATATGAAAAACTTAGATAGTCTCGAAGTATTGCTCCGTGCTCTCATATAAGGGGTGGACCTTAAATGTGGTACCCATCATGGAGACCACGCCCATCATGAGAGCCTAGAGCATTGCTCTAGAACCATGTAAGAATTGTCTAAAGAATATGAATTAAAACAACCCTGACCAAAAAAAGTGAAAGAATTTGCTTACACACTTTATTTTTTGTTTTGATTTTTATAAGATTGAGGTCCCTACTCTAACAAAAGAAAATATTTAGATGGAGAAGGAAGTCAAAAACAAATATAAAACAATGTCGTCATTGCCAAAATTTGTACATATTTATAGGAACCTAAAGATGTCACTCTTTGCCATTGGGAGGTTAGTGTGGTGAAAAAGAAAAAGGATTAAATTAAATGTGGAGATTAAAACTCACTACCACTTGCTATTGTATATTTAAAATAAAAAGAGAGCTCCCATTAAAAAAGTATTGGAAATAAGTCAAATCCTAAATAAATAAAAAGTATTTACGAACTTTATTTGTAAGTCATTACTTTTTTTATATATATAAAATAGAAATTTTACTCTAATCTAATCTAAGTGTATAATGTGTGTGAAATTCCCTCCTAGAGACTTGAATCTCGACCCTTACCCCATACATCCCACAAACACTTACACTTATAAAGTGACCACTGCACAAAGGGTGCGCATTAGTATTTATAAGTCATTACTCAAATTGAGAGAAAGTAAAAGAGATTTAAATGGTTGGCAATTTTTCTATTTTTTCTTTTTTTTTAAACAGCAGCTTCTTTGATTTTTTTTTTTTTTTTTTTTTTGGGAAGAGATAATGCTACTCCTCGACCTGGACTCCTAGTCCTATCTTTTAGCTGTGTTTGAACTTTGATATTAAATTGAGAGAAAGTAAAAAAGATTTAGGGCGTTTGTTACCATTATTTAAATAACAATTTTTAGTATTTAAATAATATTACATGTATTTTTATATATTTTATCACTCACATATATTTTCAAAAAATATAAACATTGTTATTATAACAACATTATCAAACAAGCCCTTAAATGCTTGGCAATTTTTTTTCTTCTCTTTTTTAAACAGTAGCACACACACGTATTTTTAAAAAATGCAAACAATGTTATTAGACCAATATTACCGAACAGACCCTTAATGCTTGACATTTTTTTTTTCCTTTTTTTAAACGGCAACATCTTTGATTTTTTATTAAACTTTTTTAGTTTTAAAAAACACATTATTTCTGTACATTTTGAAACTTAAATGAAAAAAGGCCAATTTTTTTGTAAGCTACAGATGCAAGTGTAAGTTTTTTTTTTTTTTTTTTTGAATGACGCAAGTGTTAAGAACTCATTTGGTAAGAGATTTCTAGTAACGTTGATTAAATTTTGTGGAAATATGTGTGGATAAAAAAATGTGTAAAAATACATGTTGTGGTATTTAAACAACAGTTTTCGTTGTATAAATACCGTTACCAAACGGGTCCTAAATCTCTAAAAATTAGCGCCAACAAAGAAAACAAAACACAAAAAAGGCACTATGATGAGGGCACCCTCATTTCTCTTGTGATGCATTCTCTTGATGGTCAACTATGATTTTTCACATAAAAATATAACACCTTTTCACTTCTCTCTCACACATATATTGGAATCCACGGTATAAAAAAATAAAAGCTATTTTGGGTTTTTTTTTTTTTGGTTGTCCACTCTTGTAAATAGGATTGTAAACCAAAGAAACCAAGTCTTTTTTTTTTTTTTTTTTTTTTTGAGAAAGGCCAAAGGAACCAAGTTGATTAGAGAGAGAAATCAGAAAATTGCATCATTATTATTAACTTATTATGAGCTTATGAGTTACAATATTTATATAAATTCGTGCTAGCTCAAACCCTACTGGATATATGTCCTCCAATTCTATTGACGATCACTTAGACCATATAAAGTCAAAGATGATTATCCCCTCATTTTACGTGTTAAATGTATCCGGCTATTCTCCATGAGAAGGGCGTGTGTCCGGTGAAAGTTTTCATCGGACACGGCAGGATTCGGACACATGTCCAAGAATGGACACGTGTCCACAATCCCACGTGTCTAGTGAAAACATTCACTGGACACAAGCCACACCCATTCTCCATAGAGTGTATAGTTATATAGTTATGAGAAAACCTTTCTCAACTAGATAGCCATACTTCATAGATCACACACATGATCAGACTTATAAACCATTAGAAGGACCTCTTAACACTTTCTTCTTTTTCTTTTTCTAAAAATTTTTGTAACACATGGGAGTAGTTGTCTCATGCTTTCAATTATTTTTTTAATTTCTTATTACTTTCTTACGCCCATAGAATTACTATTATATATCTTTCTTCTTTCCAAATATTTGATGCACGTATAATATATGTATAAGTTCTAATTTCAAGATCTTCGTTTAGTTTTTGTTTATCATTTTTTTTGTATCATATAACTTATTAGCTAGGGTAGACTGAAATAATTAGATAATCCAAGCTAGAATCATGCATGTCAAATAGTTCATGGAGCAATAAATTTGACTGTAAAAGTTCAAAATAATGAAAGCGATTTGTGATAAAAAAAAGAAAAAGCAAATGATCGATCAGCCACCGATATTATGCAAGGAACAAAAATTGAACAGCATATTGTCCTTCTTAAGTGCTCACCTAATGACAATGAAACTTACGCTGGCCACCACTCCATCGCCAGAATATTAATTGTGCCAACTCATTTTTTTGTTGAACACTTTACAATTATTGGAGTGGCATAGAGTGTGTTTGAAAAATATTAAATTTTTAGAAAACTGTAAATTAAAATGACCTACATTCACAAAGAAAAATTTAATATGTTATAGATAGAATATTTCCAAAAATAGAAAAAGAGAAAGACGGAAACCGATGTCAATGTGTTAATTGGTTTCTGCCTTTTGCTTTTCTCATCTTGTCTTACATAAAGGAAGGAATCTTATTTTAAATGCACTCCTCTATATATTATACTATATATCAATAATAATAAAACATATTAACGGTTGATTTTTTTTTAATTTTTTTTATACAAGATAAAATTTTTATTCTAACATAATTTAAGTGTATATGTGTATGAAACTCCCTCCAATGGAGACTTGAACCTCGACCCTTACCCCCCACATTCCACAAACACTTGTGAAATGACCACCACACCAAATGTGTGCAGTGGTACAGTTGGAAAAAAAAATTATGTCAACCCAACCACTATGTCACTAATTGCATATATAATCTAATAGGTTTTTTTAAGAGAAAGAATAACAAGGATAATATGTAGTAGCTGCATGTTCATTGTAGAGAGTGGTAGCGGCACGTTCTTTGTCTTAAATCCAAATTCCAATGCAAGACTGGAACGAGTTAGCTGGGTGTGACTAAAACACCATTCTAGAGGGAGACTCACAATAGCATAGGTTTGAAAACGGAAGATGAGAAGAGAAAATAAAGAAAATTGTCTGATATGACACTTTTCCTTGTTTGATTAGCATTATAGGAAATAAAATAAATGAAAAAGGAAGGAGAGAGCATCTATTGGGCCCACTTTTTCTTATCCGCCTAAATTGGGCAAAAATGAGAAGAAAGACAGGTAACATATCCTGCAATTTTGAAGGGCCCACTTCTAATGGCTTCAAAAATTTCAATTTTGTCCATCACCAAAACAAACACTTTAGTTTTTATTTAGGGTATTTAGGTAAAAATATATGTTTAAATTAAAAATATATTATTTTGTCCTGATTTTAGTTAGTTTTTTTTTTTTTTTTTTTTTAATTTATAAAGCCAATTATCCGTTGATGAATACATTTCTTGTTATATTGGTATGTTTAGTTGTTCGATTATTTAAGAGGATATAAATTTGATGCCAAATGTTTTACTCTTGTAGTATAATGCCACATTGCCACTTTAAGGCCAAGATGCTAAGCCCTTTTTCTGAATATTTTTTATACATGTGTATTGCAAACTAAAAAAATTTTGTATACCCAAAAGGATTTAGAAAGATATAATGCTCTTGTAGTGTTTTGAGTTTTTACTTGAACGTTGATTCAAAATAATAGTTTAGTCTAAAATAATAGTTTAGTCTTGGCTCTCACAAGCAAATATTCCTGGTTCCGTCCTTGCTTTCAATACATAAAAATAAAAGTGAAAAAAGTATAAAACCATTGGAATAACCTTGTTTGCTTTCTTCCGGTAAAGCACGATACTTCCATAGACAATTGCCAAGAGCAAGTGGTTTAGAAAGGACTGTGAAGTTCGGACGTTACTTCCTACAAAATAGGATGAAATATTTTGAAAATTTTATCAACTTTTTCTAACACCAAGTAATATAATATCCAATAGTATATATCAGAAACCACTCAACCAGTACTAATAAACCGTGCATATATATTTATTTATTTTTTGAATCTTTCTTGGTGTGAAAAAAGAAGAAGAATTTATATGAGAATCTTGAACATAATAAAATTAGGACTTGCCTACATTGCTAACTCATAATTCTATAACTAATATTTTTAAATTAGATAGTTTGTTAATACTATATGGATGTTGTGAGGACTCAATTTATAACGACCCCAAAATGATGTTGGGTTTGCACGTTAAGGGCCCAAACAATATAATTTATAGAGTGTGGGGTTGGAAGGCTAGGCTTTGGTCACCGAACGGTGGTTAATCATGGTCATCATACAGAAATGAATCATATTTGCTCGAGAAGTCTTTCTCCTCGGCACGGTCTGGGAGGCTCTGGTTCTTGGCCTTTTTTCCCAGCCTCTCTTACTGGACTGCTTACTTCTCTTTTTATATTAGCCTTTACCCCTCCTCCAACGTCCACGTGTAGGTTCAACTTTCCAGGGCTGATACTTGTCCCATCAGCCCATACCCAAAGTGGTTGGGGATGGTTGTAAAAGCTGAAAAGCATTGCTCTGTCTGGCACAGAGTATTTAACTGCAGTAATGACAGCCTTTCCTTTGTCCTTTGTCGCCATATTGTCCAGGGGTCCTTTCTCTATCAACGCGAATGTGTTCGGTTCTTCCCAAAATTGTTCCTATGTCGTTCTTACCCTTTCTTTTAGGAGTGCCTTGGGGATGCCAAGGACAGAGTCATTCTCGGCTATGTCTCAAGGCTATTTGGACTTTCATTGTAGGTCCTCGGCTATATCCCTCCTCGGCTCGGGCCTTGGGCCCTAATGTAAAGTGGGCCAGGGTCACAAATTCTCTGGCCCCACAGATGTTTATTTGAAAATTTTTTATTTTTTATATTCGCTTTTTTTTTTTAAGGCTGGGAGTATGCTTCTTGACGACAGCTTGGCGATGATTAAAGCCTATCAAAAAAGTACTCTATGAACAATCGATTAACATGCGTATTGCTCAAGCTGTAAAGGTGTGTGTGTTTTTTTTTACCCCATATGTTAGAGACTTAACTCTTCATAGTGTATACAATTGTCTAGCATTTCACCTATGAGATATAATAAATTTGGTGAGGGTTGAACTATTAGTGTTGGATGATCTATATAGTAGGGATAATTATATTGAATGGAAAGAAATTAAGACTTCAAATATGTCTATATGTATGAATATTGTAAGTACTTAAAATAAAAATAAAAATAAAAATAAAATTGTTTGGGGTATGAAAGCTTTTGATCACCTTTGAGCTGTCATGAGATAGGTCATAGAATAGGGCAGCGAGAATGGCTGATGGTTCCCTAAACTTCTAGAAATCCATTTGGTTCTTTGTTTATAAGAGGTCACCCGCAGTCCCATTTGCTGGTTGGAAAATGTGGAAATAAAAGAACATAATTTATTAACTTTGCTTCTCTTTGTTTTGGAACAAAATGTTTGTTGTTTCTGTGCTTCTTTTGCCAGGCTGAACATTACATTCATTGTTTATTTAATCAATGGCTTCTGGACCAAATAGCATATCCTTCCCTCTTAAATAAGTGGTTGAGGATCATGTAACGAGCTTAATCCCACATAGTTTGTGTACTTTCTATCTACCTATCAAAGAAAATGTTCAATGTTAAGTTTCCAGGAACTGAAAGCTTAATCTTTAACTATGCCACCAGTTTGGTGGAATATTTCTAAGTTCCATATAAGATATATAGTGACCGTTAAGACATCTCTTTTTCTTTCCTGCATTTTCCTAAGCAAAAAAATGTAGCACAAATATTATTCTAATTTTCTTTTCAGCAGAAAACCTTTGTATCATATGTGACCTCTCATATTACTATTAGAAATATTAATAGTTTTGTTTTATTTGTTAGCTTTTTGTTTTTTGGTTAGCTGAAAAAAAGTTTTTAAAATAGTTTTAGTTTATGTTATGTAATAAGTGTGGTGGGCCTTTTTTGCGTCTTGGGGTGGATCACTCCTGCTGTACTGCGGCCCTATGATTCTAGGGTAGGAAAGTTGGGATTGGCCTAATTGAAACTCACCTTAGGCCAGCTTGTGCACAAGTTAGAGCCCTAGCAGGAACCTTAGGGGTGTCACGTGCCCACAGCAAGAAATGCTGTCACAAAAAACGTTATAACAGGAAACACATAACACAGCCGGATAACTAAAATACTTCAACTAAAATATTCGATAATGCTTAAACCGTTCCACAAAGGAGAAATATGATAATGTGATTATAAAAAGAATAGATAAATAACAATAAAATAGCGTTAGTCCTCAATCAACCGTAACAAAAAAAAAGAGGATTAGTCTGCTAAAAGAACAAACTTGACTCCTTGGCAGATTCAAGTCCAAGAATGGAACCGATCTCCAATGTGGGTAACCTCAGAGGGAAATCATGCCATAGAAGTTACTCACTTTGTAAAATGGACCTAAGTGGCTTAATATCAAATTCTTAACTTGCTACAGTGTGGGCTATTAAGAGGGAGAGAAGTGGGTAGCCTATCAATGCATGTTTTCACTCCTATCACTCTTATTTTCTTCCTCACTCTCGATTTCCTTGTTTTCTTTGTTTTTCTTATTTTGTTTTCCTTGTTTTCTCTCTTGTTCGTTGTTTACTATGCACATCTATGGCCTTTTATATTGCCTGCCATAACAAGATTTACCATTTTTACCCCTTAACTACTTTTGGCCTATTGTGGGTGTCCTTCCTGGACTGCCCACTAGTCTGCCGGGTACCTAGCCACCACTACTACACTGTGTTGGCCGTGCCATGCTTCATTCCTAAACAAAAGTAGTTTTTGTTTTGCTTTCTACTTCCTTTTGCACTCTTATTCGGATAAGGGCTGGATTTCTCCCTTACTAATCTCTATAACATGCACCTAGTAATTTCAGCTTATGTTTACCTCTTTTGGGTGGTATGTCATTCCAACAGGACATTTCTCCCAAAAAAGCTTGAGCAGGAACCCCAAAATAGGCTTCCCCTTTCTCCCCACCACCAGATCACACACTCTCTTACCTCATACTCGTGGCCCACCTCCCCTGTATTGGCTGGGTACAGGTAGGTGGTGCTTGAGCCTTGTGCGTGCTCCACTTCCATATAAGTCCATTACTTTTCTAGCGTTCATGCGTTTGCCATTGCCTACAGATTTGTCTGACTCTGCTGCACATTCTAGTGCTTGATTAACTCTTGTGGCATGGATGAGTTCTTAGGTCTTCATTTCTTGCATCTCATTTCTCCTTTGGGCTGAGCATTGCCTGGGTGTGGACTTTCTCTTCTTTAATTCGGCCCATGTCTCCTTTCACTTTTAGTTCGTGGGCTAGCTGGTGCTTCTGCCATGCCACTACATTGTTTTTGCTATGATGTTGTTTACCCTTTGTCTATTGTACCACTTTTGGGCTTGCGGGCTGAAGTGTCTGCCATGCCAGTTTCATATGTTATTTTTTCCTTTAGTTTACACTACCCAGTATTCCTGCTAGGTCAGTCCATATAACATCTTGGGCTTCCTCTACCCATTCTATTCCTTGGGCATCCTCGGCCCGTATCATTCTTTGGGGCATCCTTGGCCCATTTCATTCTTTCTTACTCCTTACATTCCTATGGGCTTTTGCTAAATCTTTTGGGTTTTCCCGACCCAATTACCACATCCTTTACCTTTGGGTTTATTGGCCTTTGAACCAATCTCATTTACTAATTCCTATCTGTGGGTTCCTCCAGCCCCTTTTTGCTTTCTTTCTATTTCTTATGATTCTCATAGGCTTACTACTTCATTCTTTGGAGCTCTCTTAGGCCCATTTGCTTTCTTTAGGGTCTTTTTACTATTTCGTAGGCTTGTGGACCATTATTCCTGCTATTCTAGCCCAATGGTCTTTACTTTGCTATTTTCTTTCTCTATCTTTTTCATATTGTTAGGCTTCTTCTGCCATTGAGCCCTTTTGCCAAAAATTGGCATCAACAATAAGTATATAGCATATAATAGAATTTATTGTGTTAGTTTATCTATTTATATTTGATTGTAAATGATTGGGGTTATTGGAACTATATATTATTTTGTGAACTAATATAAAAATTTGTTTGTGTCTTTGTGCAGGAAAGCGAAATAAAAATGAAGGATGCTCATATTGCAAGCTTGGAGAATTGTTTGAAGGAAGTCAAGGGTGGTGACACTAAGGACCTATTTGGTAAAGGGGTTTGAGTAATGTTATTTGTAATTTTTTGAAATACGTGTGGGTAAAAAAGTGTGTGGAAATGTGTGTAATGTTGTTTAAAAAATGAAAATGAGTTGTTTAACAACTCTACCAAACGCACCCTAAACATGTAGAAGTCTCTTCGAATAATGTGTAAGTCAACAAGTGATTAATTGTTATTTTAAATATTACAGTCTTATTGAACAAGCCAAGATATTTCTTTTCCCAAAAAATAGGTTAAAGAAACTTTGAATTAAGATTAAAGACTATTTTGAAATAAGCGTTTGCATGTGACATTCAAATATTTTAGTTTACCAAAAAAAAAAAAAAAAGACATTCAAATATTTTTGTGACTTTTGTCCATTGGATAACAAAAAAGGTAAGATTTTTTATCTGCTTTTTAAAATAAAAATGAAGCAAGAAGCTAGCACCACCCCATTTCCTTATTCGTGTTACAATTTACATGCATATTTCTAGGGAAATGTGCTACGTCTACAATATTTTCACAATAAATCATAGATGATTAGTCGTTATTAGTTAAAATTTGAAACTAACACTAAGATTACTTTTTTACCCTAACAATAACGATCTGCCACTTAGGATTTATTGTAAAAATATTGTTGACATATCATTTCTCTATTTCTGGGATATTTCCATGTAGATTCAGTTCATATATCAATTTTTAAAATGTTTTTACAAGTTAGTGTAAAGAAATTTATTGAATTTATTAGGTTTTTTCTATCACAAGCATTGTTGCTATAAAGTTTTTTATTTTTTTTTTATTTGTTGCTAGGTTGGAAAAACCTAGCACCTGGTCTGGTTGGGCAAATATTGGATGGAAGGAAATCATGCAGCAATGATGATATTTGCCATTTCTATTTTAATGCTCACATACAAACAGGCTACTAATCCCCCTGGCGGCCTCTAGTAGACAAGGGAGAAATTTGTTTATCTGGCGTGGACACCACATTATAGCACATCTATGGAGATTCTCTTTATCATTTATGTTATCTTTACTTGAGTTTATCTTTAGTATTGGATTAGTATTTGAGATTGTTTAGGATTTGTTTAGGAGAGTTTATCCTTATCATTGTGATTCCTGGAAGCTGCATATAAAGTTCCAGATGATTTCCTTTGTATTTCAGACGATGATTATTATTATTCAGATTATTTGTAGAAATTGCATTGTGTTTGTTTGGTGGTGAATCCAAACACCTTAGGTGGGAAGCCTAAGGTTCTACTGTAGGACTAATCTAGGTGGGAAGCCTAGGTTGTCTTGCATCAACTTGGTATCAGAGCCCAATTTGATCTATCAAATTTCAGCAACCCAAAATCTATCGTTCTTTCAACCAATGTCAATCCAGCATCACTGTGAAGAACTCCTTTCAAGCCAAACCGGAACATCCAACCACTTTGATAAACTCTACAGCCCAACCAACAGTATAACCCACGATCATCAACACTCCAAGCATGTCTCACAAGATCTTTGCAATTACCACCAATCAAGCCTTAGAAACAAAGAACCCAAATTCCACCACATAACCCACAAGATCTTGGTCTATTTGTTTAGTTTACTGTGAAGCCTTAAGTTTCTTTTAGCTTAATTTCCCGTCTCTAGTGTTTTAAGTTGTAGTTGTTCTTGATTATTGTTATTTAAATTAACAATTAAAAAAAAGTCAAGTAAAGTCCAAAAGCAGGCAGAAATCCCAAGAATGTTCCACTTCCACCACACGTGAGGAACCACAAGCCCAATTTCATCATTTTTCAGTAGCATGACCCGCTGTCCAGTGAGGCCCAGGTCGCTAAGTCAGCCTAACCAAGGTGTGGACTTTCCTATCTTAATGAATTGAATTGCACTTTCAAGTTAATATTAATGTGTGCGTTTGGTTCCACTTTTAGAGTCCAAAGCACGTGTTTCTAAGCCCAAAATCTAAAATGCCTGTTTGATAAATTTTTGCCATTACACATTATCAAAAATTGGCTCTTCCAAATACGAAGGACTGTGAGCCCGTTTGGCCGGGTAAATGCACCTTTTTTCTTTTTGTTTTTTGGTTGTTGATGAAAACGCTAATTATATCTTACTATGTAACTAACTTGTTTTGGTTTTATATCTTGGCATCAAGTGTTGATCTCACACTTCTAAGTATAAAATCATTTACTATACATTATACCATCTATATCTTACAAAAATGTGACATTGATTTGTTTTTAATTTTATTTTATATAATCACAAATGTGACATTAAGTATGTGTTTGGGTTAGGATTAAAATTTAAAATTATTTCACTATTCAGCTTATTTTTGCTATTATTCATGGGCCCTATTGTACTTTTTAGCATTATTCATGAAGCCCACTGTACTATTTCAACTAACTTTTATCTTTATCTATAGTACTTTCAATAATAATTTTTCAGTTTCAGTCAAATAAGTGGTATTCAAACACACCCTAGTGTGTGTTTAGCATTAGCTTAAAAAGCCATTTTTTTCACTATTCAGTTTATTTTTGCTATTATTCATAGGTCCAATTATAATTTTTTGGTACTATTCGTGGATCTCATTGTACTATTTCAACACTTTTACTTTATCTACAGTACTTTCAGCAAAAAATTTTCAGTTTCAGCTAAATAAGTTGTTCTCAAATAGACTCTAAATGGATAGTCAAGTACTAAATTGCCAATACTTGTATTTTAAATTTAATTAAAATTTGAGTTTCTCTTCTTCTTTTTCCTTTTTATTTGTAAGTTTGATCATATATTGAACAACAATTATATCCATTTTTTTTTTAGTTTTTTTAATCTTTTACTTCAAACTTTTATTTACTGAGATTATATTATTATGTGACGGTACTTGGGGATGGCCCTGGGTTCTTTAATTCTATGAAACTCTTTTCATCTCATGCAATATGGCCCAAAGTTGTGCTACAAAATTACTGGATATATCATCAATAAAGCCCATAACTCAGTAGGTTGCCATCTCTGGGATCCAAGCTCCAGCCCAGGATGAGTTCTCTTTGATAATTTCATTTCCATCTTTGGGACAATGGAAATCTAAAACATATTCAATAGGGCCTGGGGAGTGGGCTTCGTTACAGGACCTTCTCAGAATGCTTATAGCATACAGAAGACTAGATGCCATTCTGAGGCCCACCATTCAAAAGCCCAATAAAATGAACTCCCAGGAAATGGGGGAAAAAACCTCTCAACTCCCGAAGTATTGAAATACCAGCTAGTATCTTAGAAATATTTTTTTGCCACTTGGGATTTGGCTAAAACCATAAAGCTAGGTCTTCAGTTTCAATTTGTACTAAAAGAAAGAAAGATATACTTCTAAAAAACCAAAGGCCTTAAATGACATAACATCACCAACAGGCTTCAAATCTAATTGGCACGTACCTTGTCTCCAATTCCTGTATTATTGGTTCGATCTACCCTCTCCTTAAACTATGTTAATTTTTTCTTTCAATAATAATAGTGGATATCCCATCGAGGTACTTGGATGTTGGACTCACTAATCTAAGACATGACGTAAACTCGAAAATCCTAGGTTTAATTTAGCAAATGATCGATCTATGAGATTTTTAAGGTATCTCATGTATAGAAAATGTGAACAATTTTAGCAAAGTTTAGGACACCACTCCATTACATAACCCCCCACACCCCCCCCCCCCCCAAAAAAAAAAAAAAGTAATAGTGGGTTATACACTAATCAGTGACCCTTCAGTTTATTGACATCTCCACCCTTGTAATGGACTAATGAGAATAGTTTTTAGGCTTGATCTTGGTGTCGTAGCTTAGCCTTTAAAATAAAGGTTATACAGTGAGGATTTCTTTTTACTTTTAAATCCCTCTTCTCCTGTAATTCTAATGTAACTAAACTATGCCATGATTTGTCAGCTTAAGAGCTTCTTTCAATTTGATTTGTAATGTTTTTTTTTTTTTTTTTGGGTGGGGGCAAAAGAGACCTAACAGGCAGATGAATCAAACGAAAAGAATGGCTGAACTGAAACATGGCACTACTTCTACATCCCAGCAGGTCCCAGCAACAAAGAAAACATTAATGGGCCATGCATGTTGGGCCCATGATGAAAATACTAGAAGTCTAGAATAGCTTGAGGTTTCTCATCAAATCAAGCTACCCCAATTCCCTTTCCTAGTGAAAATCCAGCAGCTATGAACTTGTGTAGCTTTTAGATTCCTAAGCTACAAAAGCCCATCAAGGAGATTCCATTTTCCTGTTCCTTCTTTCCTCTTTCAAATATAGTCAACAACATTCTCATTATCATCTTTTGTGCAAATTGTATAGCTTTGGCCCCTCCCTCTCAATGAAATTTTTGGTTGGTCTAAAATATCCAATATCTTTTTTTTTTCCAATTCTTTTCAGATAATTAAACCATATGTTGGATTTTTAAATACAAAAGGCTTTTCTTTTGGTTCACAAAGGTATCAATGTTTGAGACATTTAATATATATATATATATATATATATAGAGTTAGCTAGTATTAATAATAAGTAGCATAAGTAAACTATACCCCACATTTGATAGCAGCATATGAGCAAAAAAGTGTGGCTGGTCGCTTCCAATTTTTTGTTCCTTTGAAGTATATATGCTCATTTTCTACAAGCCTCCATCCATATCAACCTTAAAATAGTTGTCAAATTTGCAATCATTCAATACAATGAACGATTTGCAAATGATTTATTATAATAGCAAACGAGCCCTACAAATCACTAATTGTATTATTGGAAATCTGACGCTTATATTTTGGAAAATAGGTATGGTATGTGTGTTCTGTGTATGTGATTCTTTTATCACAATTGTTGATCTTTGATTTGTGCCAAATTCCAATTTTCTCGAATTATCGATTATTTCAATTTAATCATTAAAGTTTCAGAAACACCTTAATAGTCAATGCTACTCTTACCAAGCCTTGCTGTCACTATATGAATCGCAATTATTAGTACGGATGGCAATTTTGTTTTAACATTTATAATATTTGGCATAATATGTTATTATATAGAATTTTTCAACATCGCAACATATAGCTAGAAACACATTACACATTGAGGACCACAATGTGTCTATTTTTAATTAAAATTAATTGGTTGGTTATCACAGTCACAAGTTATGTTCAAATCTTAGATCCCCTTCTAAAAAAAACATGAAATTTAGACTAACTATTAATCACTTCTCTTAGTCTTCGCAAAAATTAGAGTTTTGTATATTGAATATGACATTTTTTTTTCAATTGGTGGGTTACATTTTGATATTATAGGACTATCAAGTGACCTATAACTTGCTAGGCCAACTTTCTAAGAATATGTGTACAAAAAAATTTGTCACGTTATTTGCAAAGTAGTGGTCAAGTAGAAATGTAGAGTTACATTAATATTAAATTGTAGTGTTTTTAGAATTCCAATGACTGTTGATTTGGAAACAAAACTAATATGACATTTATTTTTATAGGTACGGTAGAATTGTAGAAATATTACATATAGACATTTAGTTTGAGGACCAAAATATCATAATTAGTCCTAAAATATTAAAACTTTAGTGAAAGCAATAAAATGTAACTAGGTAATAATTGATCTTGATCTCTACACATTAAACAATTCCTTTACATATTCTCAAAAAAAAAAAAAAAAAATTCCTTTACATCACCTATACTTTTTTTTTTTATAAGCAAATGAGTCAATGAGTTAGAGGACACTTAAGAAACATGGAAATTTACTAAACAGGTTGGGAGAATGTGAGGTCCCACTTAATTATCTCAAGAGGCAAACTACATAAGCAAAGTTTATTTAGCACTAGTTTTTTGTCAGCAAGATTCGTGAAACCTAAGTCAAAAAAATATAATATTTCTAACTAGGACATAAATAATTCCCCACTTACACTATCCCTTAGCACAAGAAAAACTATTAACTCCGAAATTTAATATATTCATTTATTTAAATAAATCCTTAATCTTGGTCACCTCACCCAATTACAATTATGGTGTTTACTATATATATATAAAAACAATAACGCAATCACGCAGATTGCGAGCAAACTAGAGTCTATCAAACAACAACAAAATAAACTAAAAGTTATACATATAATTTAGTTTAGTTTAGTGATGAGCTCAAACCAGACTTATAATTCAAAACAAAATTAATAAATTAATCTTAAATTTGAAGACTCAACTAGTTTTAGAAATTCTATGCACACTACACTAAAATAAGTCTATTATATTAAATGATAATACAATAAAATTAGTATAGTGATATTAGACATAATATCATATCTACAAATAAAAAGTTATAGCAATAGTAACTTAAAAGTGGGAAATTATTACATTAATAATAATTAGTTGTAATAACTTATAATTTTCAGATGCAATTAAGGCTTTAATACAAAATTGCATTAAGAAATTTTTTTTGCAATAACTTAAATTGAAGAAATCGTTGTCATAAATTGATACTAATTATTTTGCAATCTATTACAATAAAAAATTCAAAATGATATATATATATATATATATCATTGCAATAACTAAATATCAATTATTTTACCATCTATGTAATGAAAAACATGAAACAATTATCTATTACAATGAAAATATCGTTGCAATAACTTGGCCCAAATTATTTTTGTCAATTATTTGCAATATATTACAATAAAATTTGTGAAATAATAGATTATTGTTACAAGATATTCGAAACATTAAATTTTTTTTTTTCAAGATCAAACATATTATTACATCAAAATTATTATTAAAATATTTAAAGTTTATTGTAACAAAATTTTATGTAGCACAAACCTATTACCTCAAATTTTATTTCAATACTTAACATAAACTATTGTAATGACTCAAGTTATTGCAACGATTTTTTTCATATAATAAACATTTTTTTGTTGCAATGACCCTTGGACTCGAAGAAAAATGTTCACCATTTTTATAAGCCAAATTACATGCATGCATGAGAACCCTTGTGAATCAAGACCAGGGAAATGACACATGCAAATGCAATGAACCCATGACTCAAGAACTATAGAGAGAGTGTGTGAGCGTGTGTTTTTGTGCAGATAGGGGCAGGTGAGAGAGGAAGAGATACAAGTGCAGAAGCAGCCAAAAGAAATTAAAGCAAAAGAGAAAAGAGATGAGGTGGTAAGTTTTGGTCCATATACATTTAAGGTGACCTTACGAAGGGATTGGTGACTGGTGAGGAATGTGATTTTTTTCTTTTTTTTCCTCTCTCTCTAAAATGTGATGGGGAAGAAGGATAAAGCACAAGAATCCAAAACTGTTCCTAGTTGTTGACCTAACGCCAATGCTTCCAAAGCCCACTGTGGGCTGCAATAATAATAATAGTAAAGTTCCCCCAAAGTAGCCCTTTGATTGTGATGTTCATCGACAGTGACTCCCGCACAAGATGCCAAATGCTTCTTAAGCTTCATGACCCAAATAATTTCCAATATTTTCAACCAAAAAAGAAAGGCAAATGTTAACAAGATGTGGATCTCTTTTAATAAAAAAATTAGATAAGTAAAAGAAAAAAAAAAAAAACATAAAAATGGCCCTAACGTCTATTTTATTTTGTTTTATTTTTTTCTTTATGAAATTGGTCCTACAACCTATAAAGCTGCCAAAAACATAATACAAAACTATAAAAAAAAGAAGACAAAGATGCTATTAAGTACAAAAAGTTGTTGTTAACAGGTACCAGTAACCATTAATACAACCCAAAAAGAAAAGCAAATGCTATATACAATAGTGTCCGTGGAATAGCTTATCTAGTTTTTTATTTATTTTTTATTTTTTCTTGAAAGTATGTTAAAATATATTTGTATATTGAAAAAATTTGAAAAAGTGAAAAATGTGGGAAAAAGTGAGGTTTTAAAAAACTGTACATAAGAACTAAAAACTAGTGTCTGTTTGGGACAAGCTGAAAATTTCAACTTATTCGCAATTTTATATTATTTTTGCTACTATTCATGGGTTTCACTTCATTTTTTGGTACTATTTATAGTTCCCACTATACTATTCAACTAACTTTTACTTTTATCTACAGTACTTTTAGCAAAAAAATTTCAGTTTCAACTAAATAAGTTGTTCCCAAATAGATTCTTAGAGTTTTAAATGAGCTAAATTATTTATGAATAATTTGGGTTTGATTAAAAAAATAAAGCTTATTTATGTTTATGTATTTAACAATAAATCAAGTTCAAGCTAAGCTCAAACAAAAAAATTAATTAAATTTTACAAAGTGGGAAGTAAATTATTTTACATATCTGAATCAAAATCATGAGCATTGTTAACTAAATGATAAGCCTGCAATAAAAAATAGCTAAAATCTCTCTATTTTTTTTTTAATTCATATCAAATTAACCTTGTAAATGCAAGATTTATCATAATAATGTGATGTGCATATAATACCCTAATAGTCAAAAATACAAAAAGAGAACAATACTATTGACTATATATATATATATATATATGTGTGTGTGTGTAAAACTAAATAATAAATAAATAAAAAGAGTTCTTCGAAAAGGTGAATTGCGTGGCACAAACAGTGCCACCTTTATATAAGACGATAGAGATAGCAAAGCCAATCTCTTTTATTTATTTATAGCAAAACCATTCTTATTTAACAGTGCATACAAATCCTTTGTTTGGTTTGTATATGGCATCTTATGGGCGGTTTGGATTTATGATTTTCATAACTCATAGCTCTGTTTTCATCACTCATAACTCAAAATATGTGGGTCTCACAACGGAGAAGTGTGTTTGGCATCATAATTCAGTTTTTGTTTCCACTCAATTATCTTATTTTTGAATAACATTATAGGTGTTTTCAGTTTCCATAAATCTGTTTTCAATGGCATTTCTGTAATTAAACATAAAGCAAGGAACCCACCAGCCGCAACTTTTGACTTACTCTCCTTTTTTCTTTTTTCTTTTTTTCTTTCTTCTCCACTTTTCTTTCTTCTTTCTCTGTTCTTCCATTCGGTCTTTCTTTCTTTCTTTCTTTCTTTCTTCCTTTTCGCCTTTCTCATCTCAGTCCCATAAAAAAAATAAAATAAAGAAATAGGGTTGAAGGGGTGGGTTGCTTGAATCGGTCTGAGTTCGGTGTTGAAGGACGGTTTGAATTTCGGTCTTGAATCGGTGGGTTGCTTGCCGGTTTGGGTGTGAGTTTTTTCTGGGTTTATTGTTTTTTTCTTCTCCTTTCACTAGGTTCGGTTTTTTTTTTTTTTTTTTTTTTTTTTTTTTTTTTTTTTCACTGGTTAGCTTCTGAACTTGATATGTTGAACTTAAAGGTAACATTGCTGGGCACAAGAAAAGCATAGATGATGTGAGTGAAATATGATGTGTTTATATTTGAAGGTGGGAGATTATCTAATGCCCATGAAGGATAATAACCAGTTTTGACCAATGGATGTGATGCTATGACACATTCGGTGGAGATGAACACAAAGAATACTATAGAAAGGAAGTACACAAAGTTGAAGCTTGCCATGATTCGGCGAGTTTGGGTTTTGGGGGTTGAAGGGAAAAAAAAAAAAAAAAAGAAGAAAAAAAAAAGAGTAAAAGCTGACCAAGTGACAGGTATGGGCCCACAAACAGTTGAAAAATATTGGGTGATGATAAGTTGAGTGATGGTGCCAAACAAACTTTGTGTAGAGTGATGGGGTATTTTAATTGATGAGTGATGAGTGATGAAAATTGAGTAAGGAGTGATGAGTAATCAAAAATAAAAATCCAAACAGCCCCCTTAGTGTAACACCTTTTTTTTCTTAGTAAAATCAGTTTACACACTCACACACAAAGATTAAATCCTATATTATTTTAATCTTATTAGCATTATATTCATATTTTTTTATACTCTCATTAGCATTATATTCATATTAATCAAGTATTATATGTAAATTAATGTTTTTTTTTTTAATATTATAAAGGTGAGAAAGTGAAATTTACCGAAATTATCATGTAATACTATATCACCCAAATTTATTTGCTATTATCCAAGCATGCGTTAGAGCATCCACAGCAGATGTGGCAAAAAAAATGTCATTTTACCACATTAAACACCTACTTTATTATTTTACCACATCATTTTACAACATCTCATTTATCAGATGTTTTATAATCCAATTCTATACATTAAAATAATATTTATTACCCATTAAAATAATATATTATCCCCCATTATCATCATCATCAGCGACGGTACAACCACCTATCCAACCCAGTCACAGCCTCGCTGAACTAGCCACGGCCACAGCTCCGCCGAATTAGCCAGAGCCACCACCCACTGCACATCCCAGAAAAACTGAAGCCCACCCACTACACAAACCAAAACCCACACACGACACAAATTGAAACCCACAAAAGCCACACAAACTGAAACGCAAGCCACCACACACGGCACAAACCGAAACGCACCTACTGCATAAACCGAAACCCAAGCCACCACACACGACACAAACCGAAACCCACCCATCGCACAAACCGAAACCCAAATCAACCAATAACCAAACACAGTAAGAAAGAGTGAGATCAGAAATCAAGCTAATTAGCCTTCACGCTTCTGATTTCAACAGCCACCACAAGATCATCAACTGCCACCACGGCACCACCACAATCTTAGCCGTTCACCACCATGGCAAACCCAACAAATCAAGCTAATTAGTCACCATCATCATACAACTGTGAACCCACAACCCAACAAATCAAGCTAAAGAGAGAGATCAGAAATCAAAAATCAAATCCGCTCCGTTCTGCGAATCCGCCGCTGTCGCCGCTGCCGATTTTGACGAAGTCGCGGCTACCTTTCCTCCTCTCTTGGCCGCCGCCGCCGCCGCCTTCTTCTGTGTCGCCTTCTTCTTGCTCGCGTCCGATTGTGAGAAGAGGAAGAACGGGTTGGGATTCTTGGGCACTTGGGAGAGAGAGAGAGACAAATTCTGAGAAGGGAGAGTCCAAATCAAATAAAAAAAAAAAAAAGAGGAGAGAGAAAAGTCGAATAAAATATTAATTTCTGGTTTACAACATTTGTCCGTACCGTTGCAAATTTGCAATGGTACGGACATAAGTGGTATAATTTTACCACATTTGCCATATCTGATGGGGTGCTGTTTTTTGTGTTTGGTGTGGGATATGTGCCAAATATTTAGCATTTGGCACATATCCCACGTCTACTTTGGGTGCTCTTATAATTATATCTAGCATACCATCATCATACATTCCAAATTACACGTGCATAATATAATAATAATAATCACACATCATGTAATAAGGTGCATAATTAATCTCATATAAAAATGCACCGTATAATTCAATTACATTGTTCTTATTATTGCATATGAAATTATGTTCTAGAAGCATATAGTTTATTATCCCATTTTACCACATTAAAGTTAGTTCACAAATTTTCCAATTGACCTTTTTATGTCTCTAAATCTACTAAAAAAAAATATTAGAGTGCGACCAAAAATGTGAATTTCATACTTTCTTTGCGTAAGAACACATTAATGTGGCTTCTCTTTTTATTTTTTTATTTTTTTTTCTCTCTCTACATTTTAATAATATTTCATATTTTTTTTATGAATAAAACTTAAAACCTTCAATTCTCTTTTTTAAGATTCAGTTATGTGGTTACTGTTGGAGCATTAATTTTAATATTAAATAATTAAAATGAATAAATGTTATAACATAAATGTAAAGATGTGGGAGTTTAGTGAAAATGTTTAATCCCACATTGAAAATGAGAGAGACTATTTTATTCTTTTTAATTATGGTGATTAATAGGCTTGCATGAATTGCCTCAGATATTGAGCTAGATACGTGCACAAGGAAGAAGTGAAAAGTGGAGGTATCAGAATTGGAAATCTGAGCGCATGACAAAAATTCAGGAAAAGTGCAAAATTTATCCTTTTTGTGCACTGGACTGGAGCATATTAGAAAATAGCTTTACAATTTTATTTACATAATTTTATGTAATTTTCCAAAAAAAATAATAGTGAAATTTATTATATATTTTCAAGGGAATATAAAAACAAAACACTGGTTTCTCTCAACTCTTAGAGTAGGGTGACCCAACTAGGAGGTCCATGGAGCACCCCACATATTACACGTTGAGAGTGCACTACATATTTTTTAAAAATAAATTTTTATTAGCTCTTTAAGCTTTTCCAAAAAATATAATAATAATTTTTTAATTCTATGGAGCAAAATGGTGTAAATATTACACCAAACGGAGGTCCCACGCACTCTAGGTTGCAAGTGGGTATTGTACGTGCAAGGGTTTTAAGCAAAACCCTATTGTGTTGACTCACCTTTCCAACTTTACATCTCACTCAGCCACTCTATAAATCTCCATTTTACATAATTTTTGCGGCATTGGAAAGCTTGTTCAACATACCATAATTTAATATAAAGAATCAAACAAAATTTTGCCAATTTGAGATAGATATTAAAGCTAAAAAAGCCTAGCTAGGTACTTGCAAGTTTCAAAACAATGAATACATACATACCTCTAAGAACTTTTATTTATAAATCATGCCATCATGACCTAATTAAATAGTTATTGTTCATGGTGATACTTGCTTCTAGAGCAAGGCACATGAAATCCATAGCTTACAAACCCTCACTAGATAAGAAGAATGATTGAGAGAGACATAAGGAAGAGATCTATTTTATATATATAAGCTACACTAAATGAGTAATGAGGTGAAATGTTACTCTTTTCATCTCCTAATTGGTGCAAATAGTTGGGCTAGGTCAAGCCCATAAGCAGGGGTACATGGCCTAGTCGTTTTCACACCATTTCATATCAGTTTCCAAGCAAAATTTTATAGAAGTCATATTCTCCATGTTCACTTGCTCAAAGATGGAGAGGTCGTTTGTAAGTTGTAGACGAGTGATTGTAATACCATATCTAGAATACAAAAGGGCTCTCGTTTATAAAAATCAAGAAGAATATATTGAGAACTACAAGTACAACATAGAAAATGTAGATCCATTTACTTTTGGAAGCTTGAAGCATTTCATTATTCGAATGAAAAAAGTTCCATTCCATGTGGTTATAGGCCTTTTCCATTTCTTGGCCAATTATACTATTTTCCCAAATATTCCTTCTAGGAATGAAAATGTTTTGCCATGTACTTGTTCATAACTATTTTCGACCTATTTTTCAGTGGCTCCAAAATGTCTTTATAAGTCACATTACACATGCTTATCAGTTTGTACTAATGTATTGAAGCATTCCCTCATTATTAGGGATTATCAAGATGAATATGTGATTTACTTCTTTTAGAATGTAGTCTCTAGTCTCTTCTAAGGAGATTGCCTATATATATAGTCAAACCTGAGATAAAATCTAAATTCTCAATTTAGAATTTTACACCATGTTTTTTTTTTTGAGTCAAGTGAGTTCTTGGATTCAAAATTCGAAAAGATTATCAATAGTTTTGCTTCACAATCCCTAAAAACCTCCAAATTCTCTCTCTCAAACTCGTTGATCTCTAAAGTGATTTTTTTTACCTGCCTCACACTTATCTACAAAGGTTGTCTATCTTTCCATGAAACACAAAAAATATTTCTCCCTCTCTTACCTCTTTCGAGTGTTAAAGGTCTCTAATACACTAAATTTCTATTCCATTTTAAGTCATAACATGTTACTGTTGCTAATAGAATAAGAAATAGTCTTCGAAAACCCAAAACACAACTCAAGTATTAAATTTTACAGAAAAGAGACACAGACTAACTAAACTACTTCAATTCGACATACTTCATCTCTCTCTTTTAAAAAAATATATATATTAATAACATTTAACAAATTCTGTGTATTGCATGACTTACATGCTAGTAAAATTTAAAGAAATAAATTGTAATAACATTCAATTTGGGGGTCTTTTCTTTGATTGGTTTCATATTGAAACGAGTTAGGATTTATTTGATTTCTTCCTCAATCACGCGGGCTAAAAGAAAATCAATACCACTTTGCAAAAAAATGAGACAAAAAGTGGTTTATTTTTTGAAAATGAGTCATAACATTCTTTTGCATTTGACTAAACTTCTTTACTTAGACCAAAAAAATAAATAGTAAATAAGTTTTTTTTTTTTTCCAAATAAACTAATTTATTTATTTAAATTATTTTAGTCTCAAGCTATCAATAAATAATGACCCGATTGCAAGATATTTTTGAAAAATATGCACTTATTATTGTTAAATTATCTATATATATATATAAAACCGAAACCTTTGCTGACACCACAATTTTCCACGTCAGCACAATATTTAAAAAATAAAAAATAAATAAAAATTATAACCCCTCAAAACCCTAGCAACCTTACCCCTCTCTCAAGTTAAGAAATATAAAGCCACGGTTTCTGCAAACTCTCTCTCTCTCTCCAGACGTAGGAAGCCCTAAAGCATTCAAGATCTACAAAACCCTAGCAACCTTACCCCCCTCAAGTTAAGAAATATAAAACCACGGTTTCTGCAAACTCTCTCTCTCCAGACGTAGGAAGCCCTAAAGCATTCAAGATCTACAATGCACGGTATAGATTTTAGCTTATAAAGTTCAGCTTTTGTAAGGTTAGTTTTGTTTATATATTAATTAATACATAGTATGAATTTTATTATTAGTATGAATTTTATGGAGTTGCGGTGTTCAAGAATTAAACCAAAATTCTTTTAAATTATCTATAATATTTTGTCCTTTGAAAATTTTATCTCTTTGATTTTAGTATATTGTGTTTCTTAAGGTATAGAGAGATTTTCTTTGGTTTCTGCAAACTCTCTCTCTCTCTCTCAAGATATACAACTCACGGTATAGATTTTAGCTTATAAAGTTCAGTTTTTGTATGGTTAGTTTGTTTATATATTTAGTCCTTACATTTAGGTTTAGTTTAGGTTTAGGTTTTAAGAGATTTATATATTACTACTATGTGGCTGAATTTCCCATGACATTAGTTTTATGTTTTTAACCAAATACATCAGGAAAGCAAGAGAAGGCGCATAAATATTTAGTCCTTAAGTTTAAGTTTAGGTTTAGGTTTAGGTTTTAAGAGATTTATATATTACTACTATGTGGCTGAATTTCCCGTGACATCAGTTTTATGTTTTTTTTTTTTTTTTAAATTTGTTTTATGTAAGGTTAGTTTGTTTACATCAGTTCTTTGTCTCAAAAATAAGGCTTTTAATATATCCCTTGCAAGCACACATGAACTTAAATTGTCTTTTAATATATGCATACTTTATTATTTTCTAATAGTTTTCCTGTGCATCGCACGGATTAGCGACTAGTTATTTATATATAAAAAACGTGGACCGTACAATTCTCTGCAATAATTTTCCTTTGCGATACTATTATTGAAGTACGAATTTGTACCTTGTGTTGGCAAAATATCAAATTTTAGTTTTTCCTTTTACCAAAAAAAAAAAAACATAAATGAAGAGTTTAATGCGTACCTTACACTGTAGTACTGTACATGTACAAGCTCTCATTTTGGCATTTTCTTTCTTTGGCTCCCACTCTCACCTTTTGAAACCAACATCAAAATTCGTGATTTACGGTTTTCTTTTAAACGCGTGGCCAAAACAAATAACATACGATAAGTCACGTATTGCTCCTCTCCTCTGTCATGGGAAGGATCCTTTGTGAGAACATGTGTCACCATTCTTATCCAAACAACAAAAACATGTGTCACCATTAGAAAACACATTTTGCATCAAGTTTACCCTCCATTTGGAACAGCTTATTTGACTGAGGTTGAAAATTTGTTGTTAAAATAGGATACAATGAAACTAATGAATAATAGTGAAAATAAACTATATAGTAAAAGAAGTTATCTTTTTCTCAGCATATCTCAAATGCAACTTTAAAGTTTAAAATTGTCGAAGCTATTACCAATATATTATAAAAAAAATATATTGTAAATTGATGTGATTATAATTGCGATTTATAACACATTAACAATATAAATAAATAAATAAATATAAAATTACTTTTATGTTATTAATTACATGTCAATTTGTAATATATTTCTGTCAAGTTTAATTGCACTTGTTTCATTTTATGTGGACCATAAGTTTTAATTTAATACCTTAAAAGTTGTGAAAATTTTACCTATGCTTACTTTAATTTCTTTCAATTTAACATAATCATGCAAGAGTAATGTTACTTTCACAAATTATTTTATAATATTTTTACAAAATGTTGATGTGGTTAACCTCTTATTGGTTTTCATTTAGACACACTATTAATATCACTTTTTCATTTACTAATAATCACTCACCATATCAACAGTTTGTAAATTTTTTTGTAAAATTGTTTGTATCTTTAACATTATTTATCTTGCAATGTTTGATATCACTTTAAAATTTTAAGAGGGAAAAGCTCAAGTATAATTTCTTTTCGATTGTTTGATAGTTACAATGGCAATGGAAGAATTTGAAATCTAAACGTTTTCATTAAAAAAGTTGTTGGTTAAGTACTGTACTTTAAGTTTTCTATTTAACTTCAATAATGTGACTGTATAATCAATGCAACACATCTTATTGTAAAGATAACTAAATTCAACCAAATTATTTATTAATCAATATAACTAGGCAATTTCACTTATTTATTCAACCAATCTGATATATAAATTGTAAGGAATTTCACTTAAAATTTGCTCTTATCATTAGAAAATTCACTTAAATTTTTCTCTTTTTGAAATAACCAAGCGAGTGAGATATTTATTTATTTTTAGAATAAAATAATATGTTTTTATTAATATTAAGACAAACATGCACCTTTTGGTTTTTTTAGTAAAAACATTCAAAATTTAAATCTCTCACCCCAACTATATATATAAAAGAAAAAAAAAATTTGTTTAGCCCAATGGGAAAAAAAGTATATGTTTAGCAAATACAAGACACTTGCTACTAGCCTAACTGCCTAAAGATAAAATTAGCCCATGTAAAATCATTTGTCATATTTTGAGAAGAAAATCTATAGGCACAACAATTTTAACAAAAAATTTCACAACCATATATGACAAATTGTTAATATTACGTAAAAAAATAATATAAGTGGTGGGTTCTAGATAAGAATCAATAAAAACTTGATAACTCTATTGTTATGATTTTTTTTTTTTGACATTTTTGTATTGAGAGAGAGAGAGAGAGCCTAATTTTTAATGAATTGAGAATAAGTTGCCCATAAAAGTCAGTCAAAATGTCACAATAGCATTGTTTACCGAAATATGTATTAATCTACTGCTGTTTCGAAAATATGTACTACTTTTTTGGTACTTGAGTTTGGAAAACTCGAGTTTTTCATGATGCTCGAATTTCATGGAAAAATTTTTCAACAATTTTGAAAGCAATTTTTTCAAAGAACTCGAGTTTCGCATACTCAAATTTTAAAAAGGTGGATAAATTCTTAAATATTTTTAAAATAGTAATAAATTGATATATATTTTAATAACAGTAATATTTGGACATTTTAGCCCATAAAAGTCTACTTATAACTAGCTTGGCTTTGCCTATACTTCATAGCTCTTGGTATGATAGACAAATGACAAGGGAAGAGACACAGAACAGTGAACACCCTCTATTAATGGAACTGAAATCTGAACTTTGTGGGTAAAAAGAGGAAAGGAAAGAAGCATGAGAGAGTAAGCAGCAGTAGGGTACAATTTTACATGCTTTTGTATTGTCTGATAAGATGTTAACATTAGGCAAGCAAAGTGACTCGTATTCCCACGAGTGATGATGCTTGATGCGCCACTTTGCCTTTGGCCTTTCACTTATAACAGAAATGTACTGCCAGAGTTTTACTGAGCGTCCTTGGCGTTTGGCTTATTTTAGGATTTGATTAGATCCCCATAATTGAATTAAAGTCAATGAAAAGAAACATTTAAAAAAAAAAAAAATATCTTACAACTTTATTTGTTGGGTAGTGTTCAAGTTCGACAGCAATAGGCTAAGAGAGAATTTAAAGGTTGCTAAAATATATAGTTTTTAATAATTTAAAACATTATTTTATTTATTTTAACATATAATTTTAATTATAATACACTCAATATTAAATATTTTATTTTAACATTTAACATATTAAAATAATATAAACAACACAATAAAATAATATACCTAACATAATAAACAACAATCACAATCATCAATATATTAAAATATTTTTTTTTTAAACCTCACATTATTTTATTTTATTTTTTAAGTTTAAACTACAGGGAGCTGCTAGTGAGCTCAAACTCAAATTTTTTTATTTTTATTTTTTGAGTTTAGCTTCTTTGCTATAGAAATAGTTTTAGGAAATTGGTTGCTAAATTGACTTTGTAGTCAATTTAGCAACCTTGCAACCTTACTGGGATGCTCTAATCAACTAAATGATTGAGTCTAAGATTTTCCTTTCATGTAATTTATTTTTGACATCATGCAGTTTTCGGTATCTTATTTATTTAAATATAAGAAAAAAAGAATTAAGTTAGTTTGTCTTCAAAAAATTGTAGGTTATTTGTTTATTTGGTAAAATGTGAGACATCAGATGGATTTAAGCAAAAAGCTGTTGTTAAATGGACAACCACCTGTGTTAAAATTTACTAAGAATTAAAACTGAAACAAGTGTATCATTATATAGACGAAATGTTTAGCACGTTTAACCCTGTAATTGTAAAAGTAAAAAAATAGTCAGGCTTTAAGTGAGATTCAAAGAAAGGATTCCATGCAAAGATACCATAAACTTGAATGGCCTTGGTCCTAAGTCATGCTCTTTTGTATGATGAAAATTAACCTAGGATCAACTTAATTTTCTCTTTGTGTTGGTTGATGTTAACAAAATTATATCATGAAGTAAATTTAAAAAACAAACACACACACACATATATATATACATATTAGACAAAGTTTAGTGACAAGATTGGCATTACTCAATAAAATAAACATAACTATATATTTTGAAAATCTAACTGTTGAATTGCATGTTCTTTACGCTCTTAATACACATGTTAAATTTTGTATCAATCATATATTATTTACCATATAAACTATAAATTATATTTTATGCATAATTTTAAATTTCAAAAACTTGCTATTTAAACAATTTATTGATGACATAACTATTGATCTTTAATTTTCTAAAAATTTCGCAAGCATGAAGGATATATGAAAAAGATGTAATCCAATAGTGGATTTGTCAAAATTTACCTCTAATAAAAAGATAACGAGTAAGGTTGTAACCTTAGGTTACAACTAATTTTGTAACTAAATTTTGTCCATATATATATACACACACACATACATACACACACACATACATACACACAAAATTTCTCTCAAAACTAATTTATAGGAAAGTTCCTATAAATCTGTTCATAATTTAAATAACATTACTTAATTAATATCATTACTTGTATTCCAAGTTTTTGTGCGATATTGTTGGGAGTTTTTCTTGGACACGTACTTGTATTGTATTGCATTATGTGCACAAAATGCAAGCCTTTAAATAATAATTACATGACTTGTTTAAACCAATTAATAAATCATATATTCAAAACATATAGGTTTATGATGTTTTGAATATATGATTTATGTAGGTTTATGATGTTCTTTTTCTTAATTTTTTTTAATCCAAAACTCTAGATTAATAATAACACAACAGTGTCATATGATGGCTTTTTCCTCAATAATATATAGAGGGGCCTTAATGTCAATCTATTATGTTAAAAGGGTAAAAAAAAAAAAAAAGTTAAAATGATGGTACAATTTTAATAAGGATCTTTCATGACATTCCAAAATCCAAAAGAATAAGAACCAAACAAGTTACCCCAAGTCCCACAATTACATTACAAAAAAAACAATAGGTACAAACAAAACTGGCTCTCCCTTTCAAACGGTATTTCCGTAGAATAAAGCCACAAGCAAGGTTACAACTGTCATTCACCTAAGCATCTGACGGACTCCGTTTGTCCTCACGTGCCCTGGCGTCGGCCGCACGCACTGAAATCTCCTGTTTTGTCCCCTCCGTTCCCTATTCTTTTTTCTTTTTTTCTTTTTTTTTTTTTTTTTTTATATTTTTATTTCTCACCAATAATAATAATAATTATAATAACAATAATTTTAGCCATGGCCCAAAATACAGTTGTCATCTCTAGACTTAAATGTAATTTTAATAATTTTCTTTATTTTGGTTTTTTAAATTTATTAATCTTGCTACGTGGCTAATTGAGAATTATTTTGTTTTGTCAATGGTATAAAATATTTTGTGTTTCGTTTGACTTGTCCTGTCTCAATCTACTCCGCACAAATTTCTTTGCCTTGAGGATTATATGATAGAGATAAGTTTTTGTTCACTCGCCTTGTTTCATTCTTAGTGACGAATGATATATATATATATATATTCTATAAAAAAAATTTCGGTTACTATTCACCTTAAAAACACTTTTCATATGCCTTGATACACTGTTTATGTCCCATGAACAATGCACCAAGTGCTGATCCAAAAAAAAAAAAAAAAAAAAGGTGCTGAGACACAAAATGTCCAAACGTGGACTTGATCCAAACGCTCACTTAATGTAAATATTATGAGTAGGAAGGATTTTTCTTTATGTTATTTTATGTGTAAGAATTATAATGTTTTTTTTTTTGCTTTAAATAATATTCTATTTATATAAAAAATATTGATAAAATAAAAACCAAATTTATTAGATTTTTTATTAATTATTAATTTTTGATAAAACTTATTTAAAGTATATACCTTAAGAAATTAAGATTTTAAAAAAAATCTTACATAAGTAAATAAAAGACTAGGTTTGAGAATTAAGATAAATTAATTCCACTAGCTTCTTTGGCTTAATAAAAAACACTCAATAAAAGTGCAAATATATTTAGAAAAAAAAGAGAGAAGAAATTAAATTGAGTCAATGGACAAAGGTTAAAAAAATTTATTATTTAAAATTATGAAATTAATTTTCATTTAAAAAAATATTTTTTTCAGAGACACAATTAAATTTGGACCAAATAGTTTTAGTAATTTCTTTTTTAAAAGTTTAATTAGTGCTTCAAAAAAGGAAAAAAAACCAAAAAACAAAAAAGGAAAAAGCTATACTTAGAAAAAATAAGTAATTATAGTTTACATAGGTGGGTCCCAACGCCACAGTTTTCTTTCGGCCGCTCACTCACTTTGTCCTCTCTCTCGTCTCCATTCGCCTATGTTGTACGTTAGCATTTGTCTAACGTGCACCATATATTCTTATCATTCACCCCCAACCCCACATACACACACACACACACACTCACACAACACTCTCCCTGCGTGCGTGTGTGTGTGTGTGTCTCTCTCTCTGTGTCTGTCTGTTTTATTGCACCCAGAGATTTAACATTATCTTATAAAAGAAAGAAAAAAACACTGAGATTAGGAGCTATAGTTGTTTGTGAGGTAATGGGTTAAGCAAGTGATCTTAGTGAAAGAGAGAGACATATATATAATATATATAAAAGTAGATATAAGATTAAAGGGTCGGTTTGGTTGCTTGTTTCTGTTTAGCTTTTGGTGTTTTGAAATATGTGACGCTTTTTGTGAAGTGGGTTTGCTTTGATTCTCTCGAAGGATCTATAACTTGGGGTGTTTCTCTGTGGTTTTGCTGTTTTGAAAACTTTTTGTAGTGTTTTTGAGTTAAAGGACAAGTTTTGATGGCTGGGAGTAATGAAGTTAACCTCAATGAGTCCAAGGTAATTATCTGAATTCATATTTTGATTATCACTTTGATTGTTTTGATTGCATCTGTGTTGTTGTAGTCACAGTTTTGATGATCATGTGTCTTAAAATGGGAAGCTTTTCTGTTGGGTTTGTTGGAATATCGGATTCTGGGACTTTGATTTTTGTTCTTGGGAAGTTGAATGTTGTTTTTACTAAGTTTAGGTTGGGCTTAGAGCTGTTATGTGTGGGTCTTTGACATAAGAAATGGTATTTGTTCTTGAAAGTCAGATTTTTTGTGGCTTTGAACATTAAATTTGCATTTGTTATGGACTTATTGTATTTGTTTTACTATTACTAGTTTATCTCCGTGGTTCTTGGTGATGGGTTTATGATTTTGTTTGTAGAAAGTTGGAATATTTTTCTTCATGGACTTTTGCTTAGGCTTTGGAGCAGTTCCTTTTGTGTTTGATGGGATTTCAAATTCAATTTAGTTTTTGTTTTTAGTTGGATTAGGTTCTGAGCTATGGGTTTTTGAGGTAGTGATTTTGTTCCTCAAATTTCATTATATGTTAGACTGCTGCTTTAGCTAAGGTCTACAGAACATCGTTTGATCTGACAAAGAGAATACTCTGACAAATAACTTTGTGCTCTTTTGCTGCCAATCTAGCCTTTTGATGTCAAAAATCAATTCATTTTTCAATCTATTGTGTTTAATAACTGCCAATCTTGGCTAAAAGTTAGTTTGATGTATTTAATGGGGGATTTGTTTCAGTTGGGGATATATCCTATTGTTGTTCATGTGACTCTTGACTCTGAAATTTTGATGTTTTTAACATTTTTTTGTTCTTTTTCATGGTCTCTATAGATGGTTGTACCTTTGAATACATGGGTGCTCATCTCCAACTTCAAGTTAGCTTACAATCTTCTACGTCGCCCTGATGGCACCTTTAACCGGCACTTAGCAGAATTCCTTGATCGGAAAGTTCCGGCCAATGCAAAGCCTGTTGATGGCGTATTCTCATTTGATGTTGTTTTAGACCGGAGTACTGGCCTCTATATCCGGATCTATAGACTAGCCCATGGCGAAGAACCTCAGTTAAATATTGCTGATCTTGAGAAGCCTGTGACTGCTGAGGTTGTCCCAGTCATAGTATTCTTTCATGGTGGAAGCTTTGCTCACTCCTCTGCAAACAGTGCTATATATGATGCTCTATGTCGCAGACTAGTGGGCATTTGTAAAGCTGTTGTGGTCTCTGTGAATTATCGCCGTGCACCTGAAAATAGGTACCCATGTGCTTATGATGATGGATGGGCAGCTCTTAAGTGGGTTAGCTCAAGGTCATGGCTGCAAAGTAAGGACTCAAAAGTTCATATATACTTGGCCGGAGATAGTTCTGGTGGTAACATTGTCCATCATGTTGCTTTACGGGCAGTAGAATCAGACATTGAAGTATTGGGCAATATATTGCTCAACCCTATGTTTGGTGGGCTAGAGAGAACTGAATCTGAGACGCGATTAGATGGGAAATACTTTGTTACGACCCGAGACCGAGATTGGTATTGGAGAGCATATCTCCCTGAAGGGGAAGATAGAGACCACCCAGCATGTAACCCATTTGGTCCTAAGGGTAAAAGTCTGGAAGGAATTAAGTTCCCGAAGAGCCTTGTTGTGGTGGCTAGCTTGGACCTTATTCAGGACTGGCAGTTGGCTTATGCCAAGGGGCTCGAGAAGGCTGGCCAAGTGGTGAAACTTCTATATCTGGAGCAGGCAACAATTGGGTTTTACTTGTTGCCTAATAACAACCACTTCTATACTGTCATGGATGAGATAAATAACTTTGTGTGTTCTGACTGTTAATAGACTTAACTTTACCTACAGGCAGCCATATGTAACAAATGCTTGACATTCCAGTTGGGGGTACTTAAGTGGTTGTGTGCAGTATATAAGATTGTGTAGTAATACTACTTACCGTTTTATTCATCGTGGTATTAGGATTCTGCTTCTTGGGTCTGGTTATCTTCTTTGTATGTGGATGCTGGGCTTGATTGTTGGGTGCAGAGGTATGGTTCAGCATGTAGCTCGACCTGAATGTTTTTTTGTGGTGGAAATCCTATTGTCTGGACTTTGATGGTATTGGTTTGATGAAGTTTTCATGGCGGCAGGAGCCACCTGACTAAGTTTAGCAGACCCACCAAATTTAAGATTACCCATTCTGGCTTCTGGCAATGAAAGGGAGAAGACAGGAGTGTAGGGGTATACATTTGGTGGCCGATCAATCGGGGATCGGTGCCTAGCTAATGTTATATATAGATATATATTTATATCTAATCTTATAAACATGGATGGGAAAACATCCGTGGTATTGTGATCCTGTATGTTCATATATATGTTCTAGTTTATATAAAGTGTTTGCTTATTACTATTTCTTCTTTGTTAGAGTTTGCTTATTTGCTGTTTCCTCTGTCATTTAATTCTTTCCTTTCCCTATCATTTTTGGGTTGTTCTCTATGTTTGTGTTCATGTTTCACAGTGTACTTGGCAACTGTAAATAGAATGCTTTTATAAAAATTGATAATGCTCGACTTAAGCTTCCCTATGTATGTTCCTTGAATATTTTGTCGAATGTTATGAAAACGTGAATTATGTACTCGTCCATCCTTTAGCAATGTGCTTGTGTGGGGAACAAGATATGGGACCTAAGAGTAAGACAAGGTTGAGTTATTTCCTTAATTCAAGCTTTTGCTGTGTGGTAGGAAAATTTTAGACCTATACAGAGGGTTTTGGGAGCTTTTTCGTTAGCATTATTACATGAACGAGGTGATTTGCTGATGTTTTGCTGATTACTTGATGGAACTGATAATGGAGCATATAAATCCCCGATACATTCTGGCGATAAGATGGTGCATTGTATATGTGATAAGAGTTGTGTAGTAAAAAGGCTGAAATGAAAACATGGCCTCGTGTTTTCAACAAGAAGAAAAACCGTACTGTCACTAATTCACTGTCCTAAACCACAGTTAAAACCCTATTCATATTTGCAGGGAATCTCTTTATTTGGGTCACCACAGAATTAAATTTCCAGAGAGTGAAAGAAGCATGGAATTGGTGAGACATCCAATGTTAAAAAGTTAAAACCAGTACTGGCAGCTCCTAGGTCTCGTATAAGCAGCTGGCACCACTAGATGTAAGTAGAGGGGGCTCATGTTTCATATGCCAGGACAGAAATGGGAATAGAATCCTAGCTGCCTGTTTCAGCTAGGATGTTAATTCTAAGACCAATGCCATATCTGGCTCTTAAGAGAGACCATTTTGATTATGCTTTCCAAAGGGTTCCAATCAGCATTGGTGTTGTCCAGTTCTACAGAAGTGTGAACTTTGTATAGGCAACAGATCTTGTGATTGGTCAAGAGCAACTGTTATCAAGGATACATAAATTCTTGGAAGCAGACTGAGATCTGTTTGTATTAAGAATAGTGGATGGGAGGATACTGGTTGAATCAATGCACTATGTGAAAGTGGCTTCATATTTTCAACCTCCATGAATATTTCCTGGCCAAGTTAATGATGGCCTATGCCTTGTGGTGTTCTTTTGTTTTTGTTTTGATTCTGATAGTTTATATTATTATCTTCAAGCATAGGCCTAACTATTGGTGCTTATTGGTAGCAGTATCAAAAAATGAAGAAAATTAAAAAGAAGCATGATTAGTTGAAATATTTGATATCAAGGAGCATAAGTTTGACTGCTCATAGAAATATTGAAGTTTAGAAACGAATTCAATGAGCCATATCACATGAGACAATGAATTTGCTTATACTTAATATTTATATTTCTCCTATTTGGGTCATCAATTATATTTTGATTTGTTTGCAAGTTTTCTTACAGGGCTTCTAATTAAGTTTAATTTTGCTTTGTTTAATCTTGGCTTGATTATTGACTAGTCCACACAAGTTTAAACTTGATCTTTCGTTATTAACTTAACAAACATAAATAAAACTGAATCTGTGTTGTTTCAAGCTGCTAGTAAAGACCCTGACTCATTTGCAGCTCAAATGAAAAATGGAAGGTGCTTGTAGGTTTTATTTTATTTTGAAGAACTGACTAAAGGGCATTATTATATAGGGTGATATAAAAGATCTAATGTCTTATGTCTAAAATAATTAAGAGTGTGGCTTTCATTAGGTCCAAATATGGAGCAGGAACTGAGTGTTTTAACCAAAGATTAATGAATGAAGGCTTTGTTTATTGATTCAAATAGCTGTTCACGTAGGAATCCTACACAAAGAATAACAGTTCAAAACCAAAAGGGTATCCATACAATTTGATTAATGAATGGAAGCAAACTCATCTAATATTATTCTTGCCATTGATCTGATTGATTTAACCTTTGTTAATCAATGAATCCCTGTTCTAAATGAGTAATTTTGAGCTTGGGATGCTAGATAAATACAAAAGTTGGCTTGCTTTGAGAGAGAAATACTCAATATAGAGGTGGTTGGGATTTGGATGTTTCTAAGGGGCCACATGAGAACTAACCCTTTAAGCTGTTGGGATTTGCTTTCACAATGATAAAAAGAATATTAGTATAATGGTAACAAACAGCTAAGCTTTTGACAAAGACATGCAGCCCTATTTAATGAACTTGTGAGGTCCATTTTATTTATTTTTACTTGAAGCACATTGTTGAGTGATTCATGTTAACTTTCCAACCATAGAAACAATGGAAACTTGCTCAACTTTTTCTCAAAAAAAGAAAAGAAACAATGGAAACGACATTTAGGTAAATGTCTGAGAAAAAAGAGAAAAAAAAGAAAAAGCAATGAAGTACTCTTTGTTACAAAAATGTAGAGGCCGAAATTTTCAACTAATTATGAATTGTCGTCTCATAGTTAATGCATTACATTTATGATGCTAACTCCAAAGCCTTAGATGAAATAGGATCATCCCTACAATTAATATTATGTTTAATTTAAAAAAAAGGTATATTTAAAGGTCAATAGAATTAATAAAGTATTCACTTGTTTAATTTTAAAGTCAACCAAGAGTTTTGTAGCTCAATTGACACATTTTAGTATTTTCAACAGAGATATCTAGAGCAATCTTCATTGTAACTATTAAATTATTCACAAAAAAAAAAACATTTAAAGTCACCTTATTTGATTTAATATATACCTTTAATGTTTTACTTATGTAAGGTACAATTTATTCAGACGCCACTTATTAAAATGTATTACACTTCTAAGTTTTAATGATAAGCTAAATAAGTCACAAAATTTAAGCCATATCATATGGACACTTAAGTGTCCCTAAATAGATCTTTAGGTCTATCTCTATCACTACGATTATCTCAAATATTGGAACTCTACTAGAATCACATTCCTGGGCATCCAAGATCTTCTAATCTGTTTCTTTCTATATTAGCTGTTTTTATGTTAGTGTTCATCATTGTTTTGTCTTCCTAATAAAAATTATGAGCTATCAGATGAGACTGAAATTGGCTGAACCAAGTCCAATTAGGTCATATGTTTTACATAAAAGAAAAAAAATAAAAAAATTGGGTCATATCATATGTGGTTTGCCTGGCCGAAAACAGAGCTTGGGACTGAGGGCTGATATCATATACCTTACTTTTTTGGTCTAGCTGGCTGTGTTCAAATTTCTACCTTCTGTCCAAGTTGCATTGCTTGTCATGCATTTATTGCGTTAATTAATTTTTTGGTATTTGATACTTTAGTTGTTTTAATTATTTAGTATTTTAACCTACAAAAACCAATGCATTCGTGAATTAATAAACAAGAAAACAAAAAACCAGCTGGAAGGTAGAGCATATAGTTTTGTAATATGTTAAACGAGAAGAGGCAATTGAGCCACATCATATGGTAATGACTAATTAATTTGAGCCTTTATAAGTTAGGATAATGCCATAACAAAAATTGGATGAAACATAAATGTGACAGTTGAATTGACAACATAGCTGTATTCCTCTTTTCTTTATTAGTAAGGAAAATGAGGACATATTTTTGAATTCATTGCATGGTAAGGAAAAATGCTTATATAGTCTTAGCATATAGCGTAATGGTGTTACAATTTTTTTACATTTATAATAAATTTTACTATAAATTTAATAAGTAAACTCTACTATTATTATGCGAAAAGAAAACACTATTTACCATGCTATACATATCTGAAAATTAGTCGGTGAAGAACAATGAATTTACAATTATATAGGATATCTTTTTTTTTTTGATGGGATATCTTTAGATAGCTGTCGGTACTCTGTCAGTAACTCAGTACTACAATTTGACAATTTGTATGCATATTCAGACCTTTTTTTCCTTCTTCTTTTTTATGCAATAAATATTTTTACCATTAATGGTCATTGCAGAAAGTAAAAGCTATCATCTTGGCACCATATAGTCTATAGTCTATACTCTATATGCCTATTACGTCTGTTCCAAGATAACCAAGATGTGATGGTGGAAATCCCAGATTAAAAATATTTATTTTTTAAAAGAAAACTTGAAATAACCACCCAAATCACTTTTACAAAATGGTCAAGTATATTTATTATACATTGTATTTTATATAAATAATATTTTTATATTATTTTTTAATATTATTTTATCTCTATCGTTTCTTTTTTTTAATCTTCCTCTTCTTTCTTCTTCTCTCTCTCATGGTCAAATTAACACTCTATCACAAGCACTACAACCATCAAAACCCACAAACACCACCGATCTCCATTGACTCACAAGCGAGCAGGTATATGGTGTACCAGGCATATATGTCGGGTCACTCACAAACTAGCGGGTCCCACACATTGTGGGCCCCGCCTATGTGTGAGAGACCCAGCATATATACCAAGTACAACATATAATTTTTACCCACAAGCACCTATCTACACTGCCAGCATCGATCCACACGCAGCAGCGACGATGGCAACGATGAAGAAATCGCCTCTCAAATCCACGATTCACAATCACCGATCAATGATCCACAAGCAACGATCCACAATCAAAGCACCACAAGCACCATTCCAGTAGGCCCACGGCCACAAGTTCACAAAAATGCTTTCTATCTTTATCTCTGTTGGTGTGTCCGTACGTGGGTGTGGGTGTGTTTGAATTTTGATTGATTTTGTGGTGTGTCCAAGTTGTGGTGGTGGTGGTGGTTGGCGGTGCTAGGTTGCAGTGGTGGTATTTGGTGGTGTTGAGTTGCGATGATGTGGGTGGTGGTGTTGGGTCTATGTGGTTGGTGGTGGGGGTTATCAGTTGTAGAGATTTTGAGAGAGAGAGAGAGAGAGAGAGAGAAGAGTTACTATAACACTTGTGTATTTATGTACAATTTTACACATATTGATGTGAGTATTTTTTTGATCAAAATATGTAAAATGAACCTTTTTTTGTATTTTCCAAGATTTTGCTGGTTGCTCTAAAAGATCCATTGGATTCTTGTGGATTTCCCCCCCCCCCCCCCCCCCTCCCCCCCCCTCCCCCCATATGTTAAAATACTTATGCAGCCTGCATTTCTCAAAGTGAAAACATAATTATGATTTCAGCATCAATCAGAAGACAAAATCTTTTCAGATTAGACAAGATTACACGCACAAAATAGCATCATTAATCCATAAGTAGATTAGTTCAATTTAAAAACTTGCCTACACATTAAAAGAAAAGAAAAAAACGAAAAGAAAAGATGGGATGACTGAAACCAGTTAAAAGAAAAGAAAAAAAAGAAGAGATTGAACCAGTTACTCAGTTTGCAACAATAGCAACAAATGCTGTAATAGAGGTATAATGGTATTGCCAAAATTTATTGTTCACAAACTGCTCTGCTTATGTGTCTCAGCTACAATGGGTAATTATACAATGGAACGAATGACTTAAGAACGATGGTTAAGATGCATTATGCTTAATTAAATAATATTTTTATACAATTTTCAAAAAATAAAGTCAAACTCTATATATATATCCAAAAAATACACACAATGAATTTGTTCTTGTAAGTCAATAAATCCTATGTTATGTAGCAAGCTATTACTTGTAAAAAAAAAAGTAACTTCAATAATAGGCCCAAATTAAAACCAAGAATAGAATTAACTTGTGCCCTTAAAAACTCATTAACAAGATCCTATAGAATACACCGAAAGTACAATAAATGAATACCACAATAAATGCATATGCATATTTGAATTTCATTATTAAATTTATAAGAAGACCCACTATTCATGTAAGATACACATTTTTTTATTATTATAAAGTTTTAACTTCTGACGTCCGCTCTTAATAATTGTGCTATTTATCATCAGACTAAGATATTAATTAGTTTTTTATGTAAGCAGTGAGCTAACCGAAACCCACAACATGTGCATTTTTATGGGACTTTCGGGAGCATTTTATAATTTTCCCACCACAATAATCTACCACTTATTAGCTCAAGTCTTTTGCCTTCATCTTCTCATTATTTATTTTATGTTTATTGGTAAGTTAATAAGTTACACAAGCTTAGCAAGCTTACAACTTCACCCTCTTTCTCTTACACATCAAACAACAGTCAAGCTCTAAACCTGCCAAATAACACCCACTGGAAATGCACTAAAAACAACACAAGCAGATATGTACAAGATCAGCAGCAGCAAACTCAGATGAGAAAAAAAAGAAAAGAAAAAAGAATATAAGCCTTTGTAATAAAAGAAGGCTAAAAATTCAAATTAAACCTGCAAGTTTAAGTGAATTGTCATTTTCGTCCAAGTTTAATTTTTGCTATTTAGTCCTTACAAAGAACATATCTATCAAATTGGTTGATCTGTCCATCTAAAAGATTGCTATTAAGTCCAATAAAACGACATCGTATCTCTTATGTGAATAGTATCAATTTTATAAATGGCAATGGATAGAATGCAAACTTGAATGTTAAAGTTTAAGAGCTAAAATGAAAATCCACCAAAAAGTTAAAAAGGGTGTAATTTGGATTTCCACCTAAAAAGAACTTTAATTAGAGGTTCCAACTATATTCCATATGACTAAAGTCCATCTTTGATCTTCCGTAAATCAAGAAATACACCCCTCCAGTTCAATCAAATCATAAGACAAAATCCATATTGCAGCATTCATTAACATATATATAACAGTGAAAACAATTTTGACAGCATCCATCTTTATGGCAACGTATTATCAACACCTTTTTATTCCTGCACAACAAGAATTATCAACACCTTTTTATTCCTGCACAACAGTTACACTCTTGTGCTAAAAAACATGGTCCTCCAACGTCTGTCATTATTCTTCCCCCCAACCCCACAAAGAAAACACAGACAAGACATAGACTGTATGAAAAGATAATTGAAAGAATTCAAGAGAATCGCGACCAATTGTGTACCTGAAGTGCAAGCTGTCTGATACCTGAGACATCTGTATTCTCTAAAATACCATAGTTTTGTGTCACACATCATAGTTTGCATGGCTGTAGCCATAAAAGCATATATATCAATACTAGATAAAAAGATGAAGATTTTTCACCAAATTTTAAGTAATTTTTTTTGGGTGAATGAGAAAGTTATTATTAATGGAAAGCTCCAAGAGCACAGACACATGCAACAAAAGCAACCGCAACACCAACAACTGCACCAAGGGTACAAAACACTCCTAACAGAACAAAATTTTAAGTTTCATTATAACAATCCTAGATTTTCTTATTGGATATGTATTATAACAATCCCAACTAATTGTATACCAGGACAATTTCTCTATATGCCTAACCTAGAATCTCTTTACTTTCATTGCTAACCAATAAAAGTAATTGCATCATACGTATATTGTAAATAACACCACTTACTGACCCAAAAAAAGGCATCAAGAAGGATATCTAACCAATTGTAACATTAAAAATTTGAAACTTGAATAATCCAACTCAAAGAACTGACCAGTAGCTTAAGATAATGTAGCCTCCTCTTTTATAATCATGCATATAATGGCATATTACATTTGAACAGACCAAATTTCTAGCATGCGTTTTTCCGTTTTCTTGTTAATATTTCTCACACAGCCAAGGAGCAGGAGAGCAGTGAAGAATAATAGACAATATAACCTCAAAAGAAAGCATAATATGGAGAGCAGATGCTAACATTATAAGAAAGTAACATATAAACTGATAAGAGGTTGTTTCATATATCGAAAAAGCAGTAAACGATTTGCCAAGATAGTAATTTCTACTGCTTTAAGAGACACTTTATTATCATAAGTAGTCTGAAAGTACCCAAATGACATTAAGTTTTCTCGTCAACTGGACTTGATTAGTTGATCCAAGATACAAAAGCATCTTGTCCCAATAACAGAAGACCAAAACTTGAACCGTTTGGCATTCAGCGTCCTCTTGCAACATAAGCAACAGATGCTGCAGCAAAAATTGTAGTTGCAGAAGAAACCACAGTCCAGAAACTCTTCCTCTTATTTGCATTTGCCACAGAGTTCTGTAGAAACTCAACCTGTTTCTTCGTATCCTCCACGATCTTCTCCTTGTTTTTGAAAGCATTCCTAATGGCATCCAACTCTGCCGCATAGGGCTCAATTTCTTCCTCTAGCTTCTGCCCATTGATAATCACTTCTTCCTTACCATCTCTATCATCTCTTGAATCACACACCAATGCCGCAGTGCTCTTCACCATACTCAATGCCCGCTCTGAATTAATGCTTGCTGATTCCATTTTAGCCTTTAACTCATCGATTCTGCGTTGGGCCTCAACAAGGCTCTTGTGCACCAAATCCTTTTCCTTCACCAAATCTTCCACATGGCTTTCCACTGTTTTATTTCTCTCAATCAGATTCTCACGCTCATTTCTCACTCGCCCCAACTCCCCCACAGTACCTTCAATCCTCTGCTCCATCTCTGAAACCACTACCTCCATGTTTTTCACTTTCTTTTTCTCCTCATCTAAACCCATTTGCACCTGATCCCTCTCAAGCACAACTCGATCATAAGCATCCTTATAGTGACCAATTTCAGACACTAATTGTTTGTTTTTCTCTTCTTCATTTCTACAAGACTCCTGCAATGTAGAAATTACATCCCTGAGTTTACAAGCCTCCATATTCAGCACAACAATCTCACTCTCTCGGCTAAGCTTCACTTCCTCAATCTCACTCTTCTCTCGAATCAAATCCCCAATCCTTTGCTGCCTATCCTCTGATACCTTACTAGTGCTATCCAAAACCCTCTGAATAGAATCTCTCTCATCTTTCAACTTCTCAATATTTTGTTGCTTCTCCCTCTTCTCTTCCACCAACAAATCAATCTCCATCACCATCTCCTTTTCCTTATCCTTAGCCTCCTCAATCCTCTTCTCCAACTCCAAAACCTTAGCGCGCAAAACTTCCTCCTCCCTCTGCATTTGCATTATGAACTCATTCAATTCCCCAACCTCCTTCTCCAATTCACCAATCTTCACTTCCTTCACACTTCTCTGCCTCTCAACTTCACCCTTTTCCCTCTCAACAGCATCAATCTCCCTCCTCAATCCCTCAATCAACCTCGCCGACACCTCCAATTTCCTCTGAACTGATTCTTTCTCCCTCTTAACAACCTCAACCGCCTTTTCTATCTCCGCCTTCTCCACCATTAGTCCTTCACATTTTCCTTTCAGTTTCCCAACCTCTTCGTCAATCTTCCTCTCTTTTTTCTCCTTCTCAACCACTTTTCCTCTCAACCCATTTCTCTCCTCAACCAGACCATCAATCTCAGTCTTAAGCAAATCCCTCTCTCGGCACACTCGGCTCAACTTATCTCTCTCATTTTCAAGACTAGCCCTGACCTCATTGACCTCTTTCTTCAAAAACCCAATCTCAGCCTCTCTCTCACACTTCAATTTCTCAACCTCAGCCTTCTCTCTCACCAACCCATCAAACCCAACACCCATTTCACCCATCTGGGTCTCCCAAAAAGCACAAACCACAACCTTCTCCAACTCCAACCCAATACTCTCATCACTGGCCTGAGTCAACTCAGCCTCAAGCACATTCTTATCCATTACAGACCGAGTTAACTCGGATTCCAAAGCCTCCTTGGCCTGCTCCAAGGACTCAACCTGCTGTCTGCGCTCAAAGGTTTCTTTGAGGAGCAGCGAGTTGAGTGACTTCAAGCTCTGCACCTTTTCAGTAGTGGAGTCATCCTTGGGTTTGGGTTGGGATTGATTTTGGCTTTGGATTTGGTTTTGATTAGGTGGGGCTTCTTCTTGGGAGTCTTTGGGTTGATGGGTCACTTTCTTTTTGGCCATTTTCTGAGGCTGTGGTGAAAGGAAAATGGGATTGAAGATTTGAGGATTAGGGTTTTGCTAGGGCTTATATGGTGGAGACCTGAGATGTAAATATATATGTGGATTATTAGAGACAGTGATGTGTGTGTTTTTAGAGGAAGAGAGTGGTGTTGTGGGGAGTGGAGAACCTTTTTTTGAGAATTCAAATTTTTGGGGCCCACAGTGTGACTATTTTTTGGAATTTTAAGAGGTCTTTGGAAACTGAAAAGGGTGGGCGATTTTGTTGGTTGGGCTTTTTTTACTTATTTTTTTGAAAGGTTGGTTCGTTGGGCTTGTTGTGGGGCAATTTGATTTGTGTGGCTCTTTGTAGAGTAAGCAGATGGAGTGCTTTTTATTGGGTATCTACTGGGATAAGTTAATGTACCATTGCCTTAAGAAATAATTTTTTTTTTTAATTTTTATTAAAAAAAACTATTAAAAGCAATAGTTTTTATTTTTTATACTTTTTATGAGAGTGGTATTAAAATTTTTCTAAAATAGTCCATTAACAAAGGGAAATTATTGAATATTTTAAAAGTACCATAAATGCGTACTCTTTCATCTCACAATAATTGTGGATCCTACCAAGAATTTAAATAGTGAGACTCACAATTATGTGTGAGGGAGGAGTATGCATAATTGTGAGGGAGGAGTATGCATTTATGATATTTCGAGAGTATTCTATAATTACTCATTAACAAATGCGCAAAGACACCTGTTAACTGAACTTATTTATCTTTCTCAAAAAAAAAAAAAAAAAAAAAAAAAACTGGACTCATTTATGAATGGGCAAAACTTAGATACAGTATCTTAGGTACAGTACCTTAGGTACCCCTTTTAAAATTAAAACACCTGTCCACTTACTTAACAGTAACACTGCCGTTTTCTTTCCGTTTATTTCTTTTCCTTCTTTTATTTTTCCCCTGTTCCAGAAGACATTATGACTCTTGAACTCCCGCCAAACACTCTTTGCTCCTACCATTCTCTCTTTCCCTCTTTGTTCTTCTCTTACTCTCTTTCTTTCCTTCTCTCTCACTTAGATTAGATGAAATAGATGAATCAAGCTCTCTGAATTCTCTATCTCGCTCTGTTTTCGCAAATTGGTTGTCTGGCACTAAGAAAATTCGTTGGTATGTATTTGCTGAATCTCATTATAGGTTTTCGATTCTAGTTGCTGGGTTTGTGTTATTTTGAGGTTTTATAGAGTTTTTCTTTGTTGATTATGATCTGGGTATCAATTTTTGTTATTGGGTTTGTGTTATTATTGCTTTGGTTTGTTTTGATATGGGTTTTCGATTCTAGCTGCTAGGTTTGTGTTATTTTGAGGTTTGGTAGAGTTTTCCTTTTGCTATTTCTGATGAAGGTTTCAATTTTGGTTAATGGGTCTGTCTTAGTATTGCTTTGGTTAATTTTAATTTGGGGTTTCAATTCTAGTTTCTTGGTTTGTGTTATTTTGAGGTTTGAAAGAGTTTTCCAATGGCTGAGTTCACCTTGATGAAGCTGAGTTCTAATTTTTTTTTTCAATGTATGATGTTGTCTTTGGTGTCTGATTGATAGTTCAAATCAGAAATTGAAATTGGAAAGGCAAAAGATTCTTAGAACAGCAACCATACACTAATCTTAGAGAATTAAATACAAATATCTTGATTTGCATATTTTGGAAGTTGCTGGGTTGATATTAGCAAAACATTGCAAAACATAAACATTGCTGGATTGATATACTATTGATTCTTTCTTCATGCATATACATTGCAAAACATTTTTTTTTTTAAACTTCTTTCAACAATTCCATTATATATTGTAGTAATTTTTTATATTTTTAGTGAACTTAGTTCATCAAAAGCAATAAATTATGTTTGTTAATTTACAGGTTATGGAGAAAGATGGGAAGAGCAACCTTGAAGAAGTTGTGTCTATTGATTCAGAGGAAGATACAACTCCAAAAATTGGAGAAAATGCAGACACTAAAGAAGTGACATTACTTTGTTAAGAAGTTTAGTGTGGCTTTAGTGTGGCTTTAGATGAATCAATAATTTTTTGGCAAGAGCAAGGAGTTTAGTGTGGTAGATCACTGTGTTTTGTAGCATGGACAAGGAGTTTTCTTGGCAGACCACTGTGTTCTTTAGCATGTGATCAATAATTTGTTTACTAATTGCTATAAGTGACATTACTTTGTTTTGTTGTCGCGTATCAGTTTATTTACCAATGCGTGTTTTGGGTACTTTTATTGTTATAACTTATCAAGTGTAACTTCTTTAATATTGGATACTTTTTATGGTCCAAATTCACTATTGGCCTTTTGATTAATTGAACTATTTTTGTCTTTATTTATTACAATCATCTCAAACTTGAACTGTTTTTGCCCACACTTCAAGCACTACCATATTTTTCTTTATACACATTGTCGGGTCCTGCTGCAGCATGCAGTGGGATACTACTATTTTTTCCCTCTGCATTGGTTTCTCTGCATTGGGTAGCTGCTGGGTTTCTGCACTGGATAGCTGCTGCCTGTAGTGTGTGGGCTACTGTTTTGCTCAATTCAATTTAGTCTGGAACAAGGGAAAAATAAAAGAAGAAAAAGAAATAAACGGAAAGAAAACGGCAGTGTTGCTGTTAAGTAAGTGGACAGGTGTTTTAATTTTAAAAGGGGTACCTAAGGTACTGTACCTAAGATACTGTATCTAAGTTTTGCCCTTTGTGAATTAGGGTCATCTTCTGTCTTTATTAATAAACCATCTTAGAAAAGTTTTAACATCATTTTTATGAGAAATATAAAAAGTCTTTTTTCTTTTCCAATAATTTTTTAAAAAAAATATATCATATACCACAATCTTTAAGGTATTAATTAACATTTCCTTTATATTATATGCGTGATAAAAAATTAATAGTTACTTTTTTTTTTCAAAAAATTAATTATGTTAAATTAAAAAAAATGAAACAAAAACCAAAAACCAAAAAGTTAAAAAATTTTTGGCCAAAAATAAAAAATTGGTGGGCTCTCCCAAAAGGGATAGTACAGTATAAGTATTGAGTTCGGTTAAATTTCCTAGCTCTCTCTTTTGGTTTGGATTATTATTTTACATAACAATTGTTTGTAACATGTCCTTAACATGGAAGTGGACCTGACAAATGTGAGTGTGGTTTTTTTTTTGGGAAGGATACTTTTTGAATATTTTGGAAGTTGGCTTGATAGATGGATTTTTGTTCCAAATTGCTGGACTGGATCCCATTTTATAGGAGGTGATATAATGGAATTTGATTTAGGACAAAGTTTAGCTACAAAATTATTTGTAGTCTAAGGATACAACCTTACCTAATAAAATAAATATTATTACATATTTTGAAAATCTAACCGTTAAATTGAATGTTCTTTGCGTTTTTAATACACATGTCAAGTTTTATATCAATTAGATACTATTTACTATATGATCTATAAGTCTATATTTTATACATAATTTGAAAGTACAAAAACTTGTAATTTAAGCAATTTATTGATAAGATAGCTATTGATTTTTAATTTTCTAGAAATTTTGCAAGTGTGTAAGATATAAAATGAAGATGTAATCCAAAGGTAAATTTATCAAAATTCACATCTAATAAAAAGATATTGAGTAAGGTTGTAGCCTTAAGCTACAACCAATTTTGTAGCTAAACTTTGTCCTTTGATTTATTAGGTAGTGGATTATTGACTACTTAGTTTTTGCTAGGTATTGTAAGAGCACTAGCATTTTGGGGGGGGGGGGGGGGGGGGGTGTAAACACCCCACCAATTGCTATTTTACAACCCAAGTCATCCAAAACCCACTTCATCTGAGTTTGTAAACTTAAAAAAAAAAAATTGGAACCTATGAATAGTAAGGTTATATGCAACCTTACTGTTCATAGGTTGTAAAAAAAAAAAAAAAAAAAAATTAAATTAATATGTGGTTGTGTGTGAAGAGAAAAAGTGATTGAGGAAAAAGAGAGAGAATTATACTGTTTATTATTTTATTCGGTAATTTATATTATTTTATTGGGTTATATGTAAAAAGAAAAACTGGAATGTAAGGTGAGTTATAAAATGAGTTGGTAAAATAGATAAAGTAGTATTTGAAGATGTAAAATTTTTTTTTTTTTTTTTTTTTTTTTTTTTTTTTTTTTAATTCCGGATGCTAATGCTCTAATATGGTTAATCTCAAGCCTTTTGGTTTTATTTCCAAAATGGTGCAAGTTGCTTTGATTGCTGGAGCACGAATGTTTAGTCTTATTGCATGCATTTAATGCTTAGTTAATGTGAAATCTCATCATCCTAAGTGCTGTCAAGTGCATGAGATGTTGATCAAATGTAATTTTGTTGCATATTAGCTCGTCATAGATTCAAAAAGTTGGAAAAGACATGCCAAACTTCATGTGGTTATTCAGCCTTGGACTTTTGGAGTTTTATTGACCAGAGTGTTAGGCTCTCCAAACTGTGAATCCCAAGGCTTCCCCCTCTTGAATGTGCATGGGTAATGAATATGTCATCTTGCAATGTTTTTTCTCCTTTTGAAAAGGCACATGTAAATGAGAAAAGTAGCAAGCTTCAAGTATTTTTTAGTGCTTGTTTGGTTCAGCTTCTTGGGTCCAAAAAGCACGTTATCAGTTCGAAAATGTGAATTTTATATGTTCGGTAAAATTTTAGGATCATGCGTTTTAGTATGTGTTTGGATCCACGATTTGCTCCCACGTTTTGCATTTATGTTTTAAAAATCCTAGGACCCACGCTACATGCTGAGAAAACACAAGCTGAGGAAACACAAGCTGAAAAGAGCTAAACGCAAGCAGTACGCACCATTTCATTAATCCAAACGCGTGTTTTAGTACTGTTCATGGACACCCTCAGAGACGCACTGTTTCATTAAAACCTCAAGGCTCTTGCGCGTACTGTTCATGCTAGTTTGCAAGTTATTTTACACAACGGTGCACTCAGCTCTGATGAAAGTGGTGCGCAGCTCTGTTCATTGCACAAGCATTAGTTGGAGAATCATCTTATCAAAACGATGTGCAGCTCTCAACGGCTCTTTTCATTCTCTTCTCCTGGGATCTTTTCTCTCAACTACCGTGGCAGAATGCCTTCAAGGCTCTTTAATGAGAACTCTGAATCGTCTTCAATGAGCTGCACCTACCCACCAACCAAAAAACCATCAAAACAGAGCACATGCAATACAAGCAAACCCATTATTTCTTACTTTCTGAAAAGATCCCCTCTATTTTTCATCAGTAGCAGCTCACCTTCTCTCCGCTTGGGACATCGTTGCTGCCACTGTGGGTCTCTGCATTCATGGGTAAGTTGTGCCTAACTTCTCATGCTCTCTGATCTATTGGTGTATTAACGTATTATTTTCCATGAGGCTTTATCAATCTATGGTTTTTTGAACTTAAAGTTTGTGTGTGGTTTTTGTGTTGAATGTTTGTGTGTGGTTCTTTACAATTTTCCATGACACTAGTATGTGGGTTTCTTGATCCTTCGTGTAATACCATTGTTTCTCTTTCTACCTCTGTTGTATTTGGATATATGTGAGTTTACTTTGCATTTTTCATGTGGGCATGCCTAACTGAAAAATGATATGCACATGAACTGTATGTTGAAATGCCTCAATGAGTATAGGAGGAAATTGTAGCAAAAATGGTTAAGGAGAAATCGAAGGACGGTGGTAGTAATGATCCGAGAGCTGACTGGAAAGATCTTAAGGAACTACAAGCTTTTTGTGAGTTCTGTGCTGTTCAAGTCATAGACGACAAGAGGAAAGGCGGATTTTTGACCAAAACTGGGGTTGATGCAGTGATTGAGCAGTTGGGTGCCAAGGGAAAAGTGGTGACTCACTTGCAGATTAAAAACAAATGGGATCTTCTGAAAAAAGGGTGGAAGCAGTATAACGAGTGTTTTGACAATGACACTGGGTTGGGTTATGATGCTGGAACTGGGATGCTTGAGGCCAGTGAGGAGTGGTTGACTCGAAAGATTGCGGTTAGTTCACTTTAGCAAATTGTGAAAATCTTTACTGTCTACACCTATATTATTGTGTTCTAACTACTGCTTGTCTACATGTAGGCATGTCCCAATGCAAAAACCTTTAAAAATAAACCTTTGCCAAATCATGACTTCCTAAACATCATGTTTAGAGGCACTGTTGCAACGGGCAAAAATGCGTTTTGCATGAGCGGTCAAATACCAAAGGAAACCACCGAAGGGTCTGGGGACTCTGCTGATGACACAGAATTTGTTGACCCCCAATGTGAACCTTTTGTGAATGTTGACGCAATGGAGATTGAAGGTCCATCATCGTTGAGGGCAGGACCGACAGTGACTAAGGAGAAAGGCTTGGCAACCAGTGTCCACCTTTTCAAGCCAATTTGCAAGAAATCAAGAAAAAAAACGTTCAGTTGCACAAGAGATGTCCGACTCTTTGAAGAGCATCTCAGATGTTATTGTTGAGAGTAGAAGTGTAAGAACCCGTATGGATATCGCTTCCATAGAAACTACTTAGGTTAAAGCACTTTTGGACATGGTGTTGAGTCTTCCTGGGGTGCACTTGGGTCATTACCTTCATCTGTTCAGTACCCTCTACTTCAAGGAAAAGGAGCGGGGTAGGAACATGTTTGCTGCACTTGGCGATGATAAGGACGTCCAGCTGAAGTGGCTAGAAAAAGAGTACCAAAAGCACACTGAATTTCATTTTTAGTGAAGGAAAGGGGATTGTCTCGGTAGGGTTTCTTGGGCTTGGTGTAGTTCAAGAATTTTCAATGTTGTACTTGTTGCACTATTTTTTTATTTTTTTATTTTTTTGGTAGAAACTAATGCTGACCATGAGTGTGTATGTAAGACAATGCTCATCATTCCTATGTCAACTTCTTGGTATATTTATATATGTTTTTCCAATGCTTCTTTTAGCTGACTTTTTTGTATTTTTGATGGTTATGCACTGTTATTTGTGGTAAAATTTGATGATGGTCGTTTATGATTGGAAAGAAGAAGTCCCTGTGATATATAATCCTTTAAGCATGTTCTGTGCTCTAGTTTATAGTGTGCTTTGGTTGTTTTCTGGTTCTGTCAATAATAAGTCTGCTGCAAAATTGCTGGTCATGATTAGACATGAGTGTTAGATGTCTTTTGGAGGCCACCATTAAGGGTGTCAATGCTTTTGTTTATTAGGGATGCCTATTTTTTCTACCCTTGCTTTGTTTGTGAGATCTTTGAGGTAGTTTTCTCAGTAAGCTGTTTGGATCCTGAGAAATTGAAAATATGTTTTGTTTTTAGTTTTTTTTTTTCTTTTTTGAATTATGTGTTGGATATTTCTCTTTGGTTGATATTACTGGATCTGTATTTGTCAGGAAAAAGATGTTAATTTTTTATGTATTTGTATGCGAAATGTTTTAGAGCTTTTAGAAAGCTTTGGATGTAGGTAATAAATTTTGATGCTGTAGTTAATGTATTATCTCTTGTTGAAATGAATGTGTTTGTGTATTGAATATTTGAATGCGTGTATGTATTTTGATATGTATGTAGGTTCATATTGTGTAAAGCCTTGATCTGGATTTTCATGATTTAAAGGTATTTTTGATTATGCTATTTTGTGCCCTTGGCATTGTGAGCATTTTGATATTGCCCATCTCCCTTTGATGAATGGAATGACAAACCCTTAAAAATTCCAGTGAATAATCAAGGCTGGAGTCTCGAAGGGGCTCTTTTTGTTCAATTTTGTTCACCGTTTTCATTCTGTTCAATTTTTTCACCAGTTTCTGAGAATTTTGAGGTCGTACTGGGTCCTTTGAGTCAAGCTTCTGATTAGCTTCAAGTGCTGGAGGTAAAACCAGAGAAATGAGTTTGAGAAGATCTATGCATTTGTTAGCCAATTGTGGGGTTTTCTGTTTTATCTTGAATTCTGTAAGATAGCATGGGTTGGAAACCTAAAACTGTAATTATGCTGTATCCTAAATAGTGAAAGCTGCAAGTATAATCTTTCTAAAATTTCATTTTGTCTAGTTTTGCTGAATCATGTAGATTAGCCATAGGTGTGGGTTGGTGAAATATTGTTTTAACATATAGCAGTTCACTATTTGCATATCAGTGAGTTTTAGGTCCTGCCCCTTTCTGTACAGACCAGCAGCTCACATGTCCCCAATTTCTTTTAGCATCTATGAATTCCTCCTTTGCTTTACCAAAAAAAAAAAATAAAAGGATGGTATAGCTTTGAGTACTTTTAAATTTTTAATAGCACCTTTAAGAAAAATGACTCAGATGAAAGGAAAATGCATTTTTGACCCAGCTGGAGAACTTTTCTTTTAGAACTACCTTTAATTTGTCTTTCTCATAGTGTTGAGTTTGTGATTTTGAGAAACTCATTACTTTGTCTGTGGGAGAAGATCCTATTATTATGCATACAAGGTTTTTGTATTAGGATGTATAGTGTATATCTATGAAATATTAATAAATGTGGTGGCTCTGCTAAATGCAAGTTTCATTTGCAACCACTGCGGTGTGCCTTTTCAAGTATCTAAAGAGCTGGTGGTACCTTTAATTCAAAAACAACAAAAGAGAGAGTCAATATTGTATTGGTCTGTTTCATAACATTATATATAGCATAGTATTACATATTAGGCTGTACAAATTGAACTCTAGGGCTATGCGTTTGACTAATTGCAGCCATTTAGTCAACTTTTTCTGTGATGTGCAAATGCTTCACTTACCCCCCTCAATGACTGTCTTATCGCTTTACTTTGTATTAAACATGTCATTTACTTCTTAGTTGTGGCATTTGCGTTTTTCTTTTTCCTTATCTTGCAGGCAGAATTGAGCAACAGAGGAGAGATCAGAGGACACTCTCAAGAGTTGAATTTCCTCTTCTATTTGTTTGTATGGTGGCCATCACCAGTGTTGTGCTTGGTTACCTTTTACACCCTTTAACACTTCATAAAGCAACAACACTATATGATTAATTCCTAGCTAGTTAATTAGAGATATAGGTATAAGAATCTCTTCCTAATTATAAATTTTCAGAAGGTATTTTAGTCAGTATGTTCTTTCTAGCCAATTTACTCAAAATGGAATATAACTTACATAATAATAAGTGTGCTGTGTCTGTGAGTATACCAATTGATAGGCCATTGGTTGGGTCAATTTCTGTTGAGTTTGAAGTTTGTGCTTCCAAAAACTAAAAAGGAGAATGAGGCTTAAATTAACTTGAGATTAATTTGTAATGTCCTTCCACCATCCAAGTTAATTTCCAAAATATTAGATTAACCTCAAATTCAGATTCAGATGCTGGTTGGTGCTCACAGTTTTTGTTTTTGTTGTAATTAAGGATATGCACTGCAAATGATTTCATAGTTTAGTATTGATTACAGAATTTGATATTTGGGGTGCACATTGCAAATGCCCATTTAGATGTAATTGACCCACAATTTCAAAAGAGTATACCATGCTTTATTTTCCAATAATGCACTCATGAGAAAGGCATCAGCTTGGTTTTCCTTTTTCACTTTAAAAGTCATCTCTGTCTATTGCTTTGACAATTAAAGCCTGTGAGTTTGACACTTAACTTTTGAATGCCTCCATTCGATTTTACATTGCTCTCAGAAACTAGTCACTTTCTTCAAAAACAAAACTTATAAAACTACCAAGGAATAACACATTGTAAAAAAGAACTAATTAACACTTCCAAAGTTGATATAATTCCTTTAGTATAGAAATACCTTGTACTCGTGGTTTAGCAGTCTAATCAACTAGTTGTAATGTCTATTGTTTGTTCTATAACCAGTGCTTACACTATTTTGTGATTATTATTTCTTCTTGGTTTTGTAGCATTTGCTATCTTAACACTTTCAAGGATCTGAATTTTAAGCTCGACTTCATATAGGTCATTGTTCAATAGCGGTAAAGTAGTTTGAAGTTATACAAAAGGATGGATTTGCTAAACGACTCATCTAATTCCCAACACCAGTGAGTTTCTATACTTTCCCCTCTAGATGTGAATCTACAATTTTTAGAAAACATGGAAGCAAATCATGAAAGCATATACTTTGGATTGTTAATTTATTGTTACCACCATAGTTTGAGCCTAGTACTAATAAAGGTTCAATAAAATTTAACAACTTGTTTTTAGCCTACATATTACAGTATCACATTCGTATTTGTACATGCAATTAAAGTCAATAACATATGTAGGGACGCAAACTTCGACCTGAGTGACGACATTGTACTCGTAGCATATCTAATCGGGTGTGCATGTCTAGCTTACGTGGAGACCTATATGACCAAAGTACCATTGCATACGAATATACAAACAGGGTATGAATGGGTACAGTACATATTAACTGGAAATGAGAAGAAATGTTGAAGACAGTTTATCAAGCCATGTGTTTGGACAATTGTGTAATACACTACGCCAGTATGGATATAATGGTACCAGAAGAGTTTGCTTGAAAGAGTCTCTGGCAATGACATTGGTGGTACTTGGTCATGCTGAGGGTAACAGAATGGTGTATGATAGATTTCAGCACTCGGGTGAGACAGTGCATCGACACGTGGCCACGGTAGTTACATTGTTAGCCACCGTTATGGCAACAGACATTATCAAGCCTGCTAATCGTACATTTTGGGATGTGCCAGAATATATTAAGCATTCAAATTGATATTGGCCACATTTCAAGGTAACTTCTGAATTTCGTATCTTCACTTGATTTTATTCAAATTATCTTTATGGTCATACCACGTATTCTATTTCACATGGTATTTTTGTGGTAATGGTTAGGGTTGCATTGGTGCGATTGATGGGGTCCACGTCCCCATGGTTGTACCAGTTGATGAGCAACACCCGTACTATGGCAGGAAAGGGATCACCACAACAAATTGCATGTACGCATGTGACTTTGACATGAAGTTGACATTCGCATGTGTTAGATGGGAAGAGTTAGCGCATGACAGAGAGGCTAAATTTATACCTTGTCCATAACCCAAAAGAAATAATCCCTTGACTTCCTTCAAATCATATTCATACAACAGATCTAGATCCCATAATTTCCATTTTCACAGGGGTAGTCTCATGAACCCAGCTTTCAAGAGCAAAACCAAAACCAAAAAATTGAAAGAGAAGGCTTCCCTTCTCTTCTCCTACGTTTGTTACAAATTTACAGTAAATAATTAAAAAAAAAAAAATGAAGATCCAAAACCCAAACCCTCTTCTTGCAAAACAAATTATACATCAACAGCAAAAGGTTTCAACTTTCAACCATAAATCGCTTGCATCCAAACATATACTGAAGGGGAAGAGTTTGCCAAATATTATCAGCAGAATTTCATGGTAGCTATCATTTATCATATATGGCAAGATCAAAACACTTGAATTATGTTGGGAAGGTTTGTATTGAGGCTGAAATTCTTCAAGCTGAGAAACAGGATGTTAGGTGTAGATTATATTTGCATAAGAATGTAAAGTCCACTGTCCAGAATAGATTTTTGTGTAGTCTATTCCAGTTACTGTTTTTGTTAAGAGTTAGTTCTATTTGTTTAGATGTTAGTCTACTCTGTTTTCCCTTTTAGCAGCGCTGTCTTGGTGTCCTCTTTGGTGGCAGTGGGCAGTGTGTTGTATTTGTTTCGATTGATGAATTAATTCTAAGCTCATTCATCAAAAGAGAAAAAAAGCCACCCAAAGTTCAAGAAATTTCTAGCAGGCAGATCAAGAAAGTAAGTCTACCATTAATTTTTGAAACTTCAAATGAAACATATATTCTCTACGCAAATACAAGTGATAAAGGAAATGATTATGGTGAAACCAGAATACCTTCAGTTTACTTATAGCACGTAGGGAGTCATCCTCAGAAACATCTTCACGATCACTTTTCCGTTGATGAAGCAGAATGCAGAGTTCCTGCAGGTTTATCAAACCTCCATTGTGGGGGTTTTTTTTGCCAAGCAGATCTCAACAATTTGTAGTCCTGTCTAGCCAAGCAGCTCAGTTTTTGACTTTTAAGTATTATATTTTCCAAAAATCATGATAAGTAAGTTTTTTAGTTTAAGGGACAACTAGAAAGTAAACAATAAAAAGTGAAGAAAGAAACTAATTCACAATTGGTAGATTCTTAATTTGGTCCAACAGGCAAAAGAGAGGGAAGAGTTCTTCTCCTATCAGAAAATCTGATAAAATGCATGAGTTCTCACAAGTAGAAGGGTCCAAAAATACATTACAAATCCTACTTTCAAAATTCAATATAAAAAAGAATGATCAATTTTTTAATAAATAAAAGAATTAAACCAGGGAACACAACTTAGGCAGACAAGGGAATATACCAAATCCCAGTAATGACTAGGGATAGCACAACGCAAATTAACAGAAGCACAAACTGGCAACTGAAGCTCATTGTCTATTTCTAAGTTCAGCAACCCCCCTCCCCTCCCCCAATCTCTTTCTCTATTCATGTGCATAATCTAATTTCTTCATGTAGTACAAAGAAACCACATATACTTTCTCTCACTCACTCTCTCCTAGCATATTTATTTACATATCATCTAAAGAACTTTAGAATCAACCAACACATCTGAGACATTAAACACTTTTCATTGATAAGACAGACAATAAAGAATCAAAAAAGGCAATACACACCAAGTTCATAGTAGAAGTCACCAATCCCCAACAACTTAGCTAATTAAAATAGAATCTATAAAATCATCCAAAACAAAGAGACAGAAAATCAAAATTAAGAATAAACACATACCCAAAAAATAATAACTCAGCTAACATTTACATCTATGAATCAGAACCCAGATTAGGCCAATTTGACCCAAAAATTTCCTCTGGATATTACCAAAAAAAAAAAAAAAAAAAAAAAAAAAAAATCAGCTAACAAACTTAGGTGCTATTTATTTCTTGACACCTGGGAATCTTTGGGGTTGTGTAATTCATAACCTCACAAGTTTCAAGAGCTTTGTGGGGAAGAAGGAATGGGGTAGGTGGATGTAGGCTGTGAGTCGTGTGATCCCTGTTCTGATGTGATATCCTTGTTTTGAAGGAAGAGTACACGCCGGTGTCAGAATGGGGTTGTCTTCCTCGGGGATTTCTCACTTGAGCTCTTCGCCGGTGTCGGACTGATGTAGGTCTTCCTTGTAGATTTCTCTGGTGGGCATGGAACTCTCTAAAGGCACAAGCGTTAGCTAGGGTACGGTGAGGAGTGAATAGAGAAGGAAAGGAAAAAAGAGTTGACCTTTGGTATTTATATGCTACAGTACTTTCAGCTCCGCTAAAGTCCCCGGGTTTGGTACTTTCATCTGCGTTTTTTCATTTATTTGCTACAGTGTTTTCAGTAATAAGTTTTCAGTTTTAGCAAAATAAGTTCTATCCAAACCGACCCTTATGGCATGTTTGGAAGTTTAGAGAGGGAGAAGAGTAGAGGGGAGTAGAGAGGAGAAGAGTAGTGGGGAGGAGAGTAGAGGGGAATGGTTCCCCTCTACTTTGTTTGGATGTTTTTAAAATTAGTAAGGGGGAAGGGAGTAATTAGCCATTCCCCTTATTTGGAAGTTTTAAAAATTAGGATGGAGAGGAGAGGAAATGATTAAAATAGACAAATTTACCCCTATTTGAAAATGGACTTACAACATTGGTCTATTATTAATCTAGAAAGGGTAAATTGGGAAATTTATTTAGTCAATAATTTATCTACTCTACTCTCCCTCCAAATTTCTCAAATTTGGGGGAATTAAAAATGAGGGGTTAAAGGTGGTTGAAACCCCTCCAAACTCTTCCCCCTTCTTCCTTAAAATACTTCCAAACAAGGTAATTGAATTACTCTCCCTCCCTCTACTCTACTCCCCCTTTTTTTTTTTTAACTTCCAAACAGACCATTAGTCCCCAAAATGTGATTTTTTACATTTTCATGTGGCACCAATGGAGTTGCAATTGTAAAACTATTCACTGTTGGAAAAGTTTTCCCTTTTCCTTAATTTACCATCAACTTTTTCTCAAAAATCCAATTTTACCCTTGAAAAATATCACAATTTTGAGATCTGTTAGTCAAACACTAACTTTTTTAACTTTTTCAAAAAGCATTTTTTAATAGTTTTTTTCAAATACTATGCTTTTAGAAAAAAAAAAAAAGTCCAACATATTATACTTTTTATAAAAGTCACTTTAAAAAAAAATATAATTACAAAAAACTAAACCAAACTCACTTTTAAATCTTTGGGCATAACTTTCCTTGGTTTGAAACTCCAAGGCAAGATGAGGCTACTTTTAGTTTTGTCTTTTCCCTTGAGTTGGTATTAAGAAGAAAGTTAAGAAGAGTGGATATTAAAGATATTAGTTTAGAAAATATCTTTTGAAACTTTTTATGGGAAAAAGATTTTTTTTTTGACAATTTTTTATATTTCTTATAAAAGTAGAATAATTTTTTTTTTCTAAAATAGTCAATTAATAAATATCCTAAGTGCATTTTTTTTTTTAATTTCTTGTACACTTATCATGATCTTGTTTCCCCTTTCCCCCTTTCCGCTTTATTCTTTCCATTTTGCTTCCTTGCTTAGTGGGTTGTGCTCAATTTCTCATGTGCTTGAAAGGGACATGGTCCAAGGAATTATGGATCTAAAATGAGTGGAAGAGAAATTTTTTTTTTTTTTTTTTTTTTTTTTTTTTTTTATTTTAGTCCTTGGGCAGACCATGAGCCCCTTGGGTTGCCTATTTTATGTAAGGAGGGAATTTGGGCTTTTGTGAGGAACACAACAGGCTTTAGGCCTGGTCCTTAGATGAATTGAAGTTTTGGGCCTCTCGGGCCTTCAAGCCCAATTTGCGCGGCGAATTTAATCTGGCTTCTATGCATGTTAGGTGTTGTGACAGATTTCAAGCTGTTAAAAATTTTGGGCCCAATATTTTGAAGAAATAGGGGAAGCTTTCTTCGTATAAGGGTCCCTGTGTAGACTTAAAAATTCATTTTGGGCTTGTCTTGAGCCTTTAATAGATTGGCCCATGATTCCATTCCATATATGTTACATTATTAATGTATGCGCGCCCTGTGTGGTACATTTAAAAATAAATAAATAAATCCTGAATAGAAGGTTATGATGGCACAATTCTCATTAAAGATAGGAGTAATAAAAAACTTGATTTTAGTGCTCAATTTAAAGACACTCTTTTTCAGGAATGATTTATTTCCTTCCTAAGAGTTTAAAGTTAGAAACAAACACAACCTTTTACCCTTCGTAGAGTCGTATATATACATTCATTATTGAAATTAACTTTATGAAAAATTATCCCCATAAAAAAAAAATAAAAAAACTTTATGAAAAATTATCACCATTATTACTCTAGGTCTAGGAGATAAAGTAGAAAATCTAGTATGACTATATGAGGGATGCATCATTGTTATGTCGTAAATTTGTGATCACTTTATAGAATATCAACAGTTAAAAAAAGATTACTTTCCAATATGTACCCACTAGACAAATTAAAGTTGCACATGCGTTAGTCAAAGGGATACAACTGGCTTTAAGAAACTCCATCTTCTGTTATAAAATATATTCACGAGAATGCAATCAATATGTAACATATTTGAGAATATTATTATCTCATGTCCACTTTTTTACATCCACTTTTATGTTTTATTTATTTATTTTTTTTTGTGAAAACAAAATTGGATTTTATTTAACGTAAATGAGATAAATAAAAAAACAGACTCCTCGACGAGAGGTGGAGAATCCCACCAAACAATATCATCAGTCACATATAATGAGCTAAAATGTGAGCTACAGAATTAGCCTCACATCAAACATTACTAACTAAGAAGCACATAAACTTGTAGAATATGTCTAAGCCAAGAAAACTGCTTGTCAAACCTTGAGAGAGCTCTCATTACAAAAACATTATCGCCTTTGATAACCAACTCCCTAAACTCAGCTTCGATAGCAAAACATATCGCCCTACGACAGGCCAAAATCTCAGTTTCTTCACTATCAAAAATTGGAAAACCCCTTGCCGATGGTGCAGCCATAACCTTTCGTGTCTCAATTGTGGACATTACCATTTTACCTTTTAAAATGTGTACATTAATGCTTCAATTATGGATATTAAGTAAAACAATGGATATAAAATGAGTGGAGGAGAAATTTTTTTCATTTTTTTGTGCAACAAAGCTATCAATTATTGCTCCAAAAAACATTATGCTTTATGGTCATGTAATTACTCATGTCAAGATATTTGTGGATTTATACTGTGGATTGAATTGAGAATTTCTCTCATTTCTTGCTTATAAAAGGTATTTTTCTTAGTGTTGAAAATGTACTTTTGTTGTGCTTCCATGCGGAAAAGACTACTACTATTGTGACAAGTTTAACCTAAATGAAGCTTTCTTTAACATATTTGGAACCTTTATTCTAGTATATATTAGCTCCAAAAGCTATTTTGCAACACAAGAATACATAATTTCATAAAAAGTAAAAGATTTAAACAAGAACATGACAACTACACTGAGACTTGAAGCTTAGTAGCTCACAAACATCTATAGACTCATAGGTTTAAGGATGGTAAGGAGTTGCAGCAAGATAAAGAGGGACTTTCTTATGAATACTAAGCCCAAATACCTAACTCATGTCCAACTCCTCTCCTATTGCACTACCAAGAAACTCCCAATCAAACCAATATAAGAGGTTGGCAAGAACATACTCAACTGTTTTAAGTCCAGCTGACATACCAGGGCATACCCTTCTTCCACCTCCAAATGGGATATATTGAAAGTCTTGGCCTATAAAATCAATCGGATTGCTATTACTAGCATTGAATCTCTCTGGAAGGAACTCCTCAGCCTTGTCCCAGAATTTGGGGTCTCTTTGAATGGCCCAAGAATTGACATACACTCTTGTTTTACAAGGAATGTCATAGCCACCAAGTTTAGCATTTGCAGATGTTTCTCTAGGAACCAAGAATGGCACAGGAGGATGTAATCGAAGTGTCTCCTTGACGATACATTTTAAGTAGCACATTTGATTGACATCATTTACAACCACCTTTGATTTCCTTCCAACCACTTGTCTGACCTCTTCTTGTGCTTTCTTCATGATATTTAGGTTTTTCATGAGCTCCGCCATTGCCCACTCCATTGTTGTTATGGAAGTATCAGTTGATCCCACAAACATATCCTGAATTTCAAACCAAATAAAAAGTTTTAGTCTATATTTATCTGTATGTGTATGTATATGTATAAGCCTAACACTTGGTCTAGTCGTTTGTAGGGCCGGTTTAATGTATTTTGTTTCCTAAGGAGAAAATTTCAAGTAGGATATTTTCTTATATTTAAGTATTAATTAATTGCAATTTATTTATTTCTTTTTTTATTTATTATTTTTCGTTAAAATATCTTCTTATTGCTTTTTGAGATACAAAAATTCTAATTAAGTTTAGCTAATATTTTATTATCTCAAAATTCTAATTATGTTTAGCTAATATTTTATTCTCAATTGATAATATGACTAAATCACGTAATATTTTTTGTGACATATTTTATATTAAATAGAATTTTATCAATTTTAATTTTGATAAACTTTGAAGGAATTATAACAAATATTGTTTGTAACATTTTGTAAGCAATACATGTGTTTATAAAAGAAGCTAGCCTTTTAATAGAATTTAGTACTTTAATAAGAGAATTTTCATTTATTTGTAAAACTTCTTTTAAAAAACTATATTTAAAAAAAAAATTGTAATTTAACTAGAATAAAAGAAATATTAAAGTATAGAACAATAAAAACGGGTTTATAAAAAGCACAACTGTGACTTTCTTAAATAATAGAATCACCTTATAGGCTTATACTCTAAACTTGTATAAGTAAAACTAATTCACCATACTCAATGAATTACGAATACAAATTATAAACTATTTATATTTTATATTTATATATTTAGTGATTTTCACATTGACATTTAGATTTGATTAAAATCTTTATTATAAGAAAAAGGGGCTACCAATAAATTAAAAACAAGGGCAGACATACGTCAATAAAAATAAAAATAAAGTAATTCTAGGACCACACTTTTTATTACATAAATTTTTAATAATTATCCTAAAATGTGATTAATTATTGATCACTTTTACATAAATTTACCGCTCAATATTCTACCACGTCAGAGTTATAGCAATGCAATTGCACAAAAGGTTCTGGTCTAGATTTTTTTTAAAAGAAAAAGCCCTCTAATTTTTATCAATCCCTAGCCTTCTCCTATCCTTTAATCAAATACGTACCACAAAACAAGGAACCTACTTTGCAGTACTTGAACATGCAGCATTCAGGTGTCTGCCTAATCTGACGTGATAAATTAAGTTTATATGTGAAAGAAAAACAAAGTGAATACTATAAAAAGAAAAGAAAAAAATTCAAAGTTAAGCTCAGCAACAAAAAGATTAAATTTAAATAAAAAAGAAAAAAGAAAGGTAAAGGGAAAGCTAACAAGAAATGGAACTGAAATGTAACATGAATTTACCACCCAATATTCTACCATGTCAGAATTATAGCAATGCAATCGCACAAAAGGGTCTGGTCTAGATTTTTTTTAAAAGAAGAAGCCCTCTAATCTTTATCAATCCCTTCACCTATCCTTTTAATCAAATACATACCAAAAAATCAAGGGACCTAGTTTGCAGTACTTGAACATGCAGCATTCAGGTGGCTGCCTAATCTGACGTGATAAATTAAGTTTATATGTGAAAGAAAAACAAAGTGAATATTATAAAGAAAAAAAATCAAAGTTAAGCTCAGCAACAAAAAGATTAAATTTCAATAAAAAAGAAAAAAGAAAGGTAAAGGGAAAGCCAACAAGAAATGGAAATGAAAGGTAAGAAGTGCACCGAGCACCTAAAAAAAAAACTGAAAAACAAAATTTTTACTGTTTGATTTTTTCAGAATCAAAACGGAGATGAGAGAATATACCTTTTTATTTTGGACTTTAATTCTTAGAGATGATCACTGTTTTGTTTGGGAAAAGAAAAAAGAAGGAAGAGAGAGAGAGAGAGAGAGAGAGAGAGAGAGACCAGTAGGATTGCTTTGATGCTGTCTTGATTTAGATCAAAGTCAAGCATGCCATCTTCTTTAAGCTGGAGGAGAATTTCTAGAAAAATTTTCTTATTGGACTGGCCACCATCTGTTGTCAACATCTTGTCCTTGTGCTCCTTAATCACCAATTCGAATAATGCATCTATGTCTTTGAAAGTCCTTTTCAGTCTTGAGGTTATACCTGTAAGCACATCTAGCCATCCCAAAAAAGGAAAATAGTCTCTAAAACTAAAACATGCAACTTCCTCCATTACCCTCATCCACAACTCCCCATACCTTCTCTTACCATCTTCTCCTTCATTTCTTTGTCCTAGAACAGTTCTGAAGACAATGTTGTTTGAGACAGTAATCAACATCTCACTTATATTAACCTGTTTTCCTTCTAGACATGAACCTCGTATCTTCTTGATCATAATATCAACCTCTTCTTCCCTCAAGAATTGAAATGATTGCACTCTATCAGGGCTCAAAAGCTCTTGAACACAAATCTTTCTAACTTGTCTCCAATACTCACCATAGGGTGCAAACGCCAAGTCTGTGCTTCCATTGAGAAAGATATCTACAGCAGTTGTTCTTGCTCGATTCGCAAAGACAATATCATGGCTCTTCAGCATTTCTTTCACCATTTCTGGGGAGGAAACTACAAGAGTTGGAACACAGCCCAAGTGCAAGAACATTAAGGGACCATGCTTGTTGGAAAGGGCTTGGAAAGAGCGGTGGGGAAGTGAGCCTAGTTGATGAAGGTTACCAATTATTGGTAGCTTTGGTGGGGATGGAGGTAAATTGAGATTTCCACCTCTATTGAGTCTAAGCAGAAGGAGAAGGATAAGAGGTAGAAGACGAAGAGGAATAAGGAAGTGAAGGTTATGTGCTAGTACTCTATGCGACTCTTGCCACAATGACTGCAACAATTTTAGATCCATTAGTCTGTGTTATTTTTGAGAATGGAACTAACGTTTAGGTGAAATATATATTGGCACCTTCACACCTTATCTTCAATTACATTCATGAAATATAGATCGAATCATTGAGTTCCAATAATGCATACTTGAGCTGTCGTGCATTTTGTCTGTTGTGTGGATTGAACAGTTGCTATGGTGCCAATATAAAGCGCCAATGCCATTATAGTACACATTTGGTTTATTTACTTTTTTTTTGTTTTTTTTTTGGAACCGTTGCTACTGTGCCAATAAAAAGCACCAATGCCCTTACATTACACATTTGAATTATTATTATTTTTTATTATTATTTTTTTATTATTTTTTTTCAATCTTTAACCGTTGCTATAGTGCCAATGAAAAGCACCAATACTTCTATAATACCCATTTGGTTTATTGAGTCCCTTTTTTTTTTTTTTTTTTTTTCCAAGTTTGAACAGTTGCTACAGTGCCAATAAAAAGCACCAATGCCCATGCATACACATTTGTTTTATTGAGTTCCTTTTTTTTTTATTCTTCTTTTTATTTTTTATTTTTTATTTTATTTAATTTGAACAGTTGCTACAGTGCCAATGAAAAGCACCAATGCCCCTATGCTATACATTTGGTTTATTGGGTCCCTTTTATCTTTTTTTTTTTTTTTTTTTTTTTTTTTTTTAGTTTGAACTGTTGCTACAGTGCCAATTTTGTTTCAAACCAAATTGGCACTGTTGCTGCAGTGCTTTGGTTTCAACCTCTGCACTGTTGCTGCTTTCTTTTCCTTTTTTTTTTTTTCTTTTTTTTTGGGTAATATCTTCCTGTCCACTCTTTTATTTTATTTTTTTATTTTATTATATATAACGCTGTTAGTTAACACAATAAATTGTCACAATATTTTTATAATTGTTGATATGTTAATTCCTTATAAGTTAAAATAAAATACCATACTAGAATCATCCACAACTAAAACTAAAGGTATTATAAAAAAAAAAATACTACATCTACAACATTTTTCACAACATTGTTCATTAGGCTTTTTTTTTTTTTTTCACAAACCACAGTACGCTAGTTTTGATTGTACTGTTTTTGTCGTTTCTTTTAAATATTTATATGTGTATGTACAGTTACACTAACTTAACAAATTCTTACAATAAAACAGTGTTTTGAACAGTATTTTGGGTTTATTGAGTCCTTTTTATCTTCTTATTCTTCTTTTTTATTTTTTTTAGTTTGAATAGTTGCTACAGTGCCAATTCGGTTTGTTCGGTTGGCACCGTAGCTATAGTGCTTTGGTTTCAACCTCTGCACTGTTGCTGCTTTCTTTTCCTTTTTTTTTTTCCCGCTGTTTTTTTTTTTTTGGGTAATTTTGTCCTATCCACTCTTTTATTTTATTATTTTATTTTATTTTTTATATATAAAGCCGTTAGTTAAAACAATAAATTATCACAATATTTTTACAATTATTGATATGTTAATTCCTTATAGGTTAAAATAAAATATTATACTAGAATCATCCACAACTAAAACTAAGGTTTTATGAAAAAAGAAGTGCTACATCCACAACATTTTTCGCAACACTTTCACAACATTGTTCATTAGGAATTTTTTTTTTCCACAAACCACAGTACGCCAGTTTTGGTTGTACTGTTTTTGTCTTTTCTTTTAAATATTATATGTGCATACACAATTACACTGACGCAACAAATTTTTACAATATTTTTATAATTATTGAGGTGTCAATTTTTTAAAGGTCAAAATAAAATAATAAAATAAGAGACTGAGACTAGTCACAACTAAAAATAAATGTATTATGAAAATGTTATAACATCTTCTTCTTGTCACAATATTTTCACAATTGCGACATCTCAGTTCCTTATAGATCAAAATAAAATAAAATAAAAAGAAATGCTATGTCCACAACATTTTTCACAATAATTTTGTAACAAATTTTATATGGCAAGGTATTTTTGAAGTATAAAAAATTGATATCAGTTGTGGGTTCAATTTAAAACCAATAACAACTTGTCATTTATAATTTGTTCTAAAAATTTTATGGATGTAGCATCTCTCAAATAAAATAAAAATATATCTATTCGGATCCTAAAAATAAAAGTATTGTGAAAATGTTTTAATATTTTGTTGTATTCTTGGACTTCTTTTTTAGAACATATAGTCAAATTGGGTGAGCCAAAATTCACTGTATGTTTCACGCACAATTTTCTTGTATTGTCTTTTTGTTTTTTTTTTTAATACATAATTTTTAAACCAGTAATAATTTTTTACCTAAGATTTGTTGTGAAAATGCTGTGGACGTAAAAATTAAATAATAATATATCAAATTGGAACCTACCACAGCTAGAAATAAAAAACAACGAAAATGTTGTGACGTTTTGTTATATTCCTAAACTTCTTTTTTGTATGACATTTTATTGTGTTTCTAGACTTCTTTTTTTGTTTAGTCAAATTTAGTAAGCCAAAATTCATTGTTTTAGGCATAATTTTCTTCATTTGGCTTTTTATTTTATTTTTAAATGCACGGTTAAAAGTGGTTAGCCCAATTTAAAACTAGTAGCAATTTATCATCTATGATTTATTATGAAAATATTGTGGACGTAACATTACTCTGAAATAAAATAATAAAATATCAGAATAGGACCCACCATAGCTAAAAATAAAAGTATTGTAAAAATATCGTGACTTTTTGTTGTGTTTCTAGACTTCTTTTTTGGTTAAGTCAAATTTAGTAAGCCAAAATTCATTGTTTTAGGCACAATTTTCTTCAGTTGGCTTTTTATTTTATTTTTAAACGCACAGTTAAAAGTGTTAGCCCAATTTAAAACCAGTAGCAATTTACTACCTAAAATTTATTATGAAAATATTATGGACATAACATTACTCTAAAAATAAAATATTAGACTAAGACCCACCATAGCTAGAAATAAATGTATTGTAAAAATATCATGACTTTTTGTTGCGTTTCTAGACTTCTTTTTGGGTTTATTCAATTTGTTGAACTAAAATTCATTGTTTAATGCATAATTTTTTTAGTTTGATTTTTTTTTTAACACATTGTTTCAAGTTTTTTATTTTTTTTATTTTTTATATATATATAAATAAACACACACACACAAATTGACGAAGTAACACTTTCCTCCTTTTTATTTGAGGTAGTTGCATTCCCCCTTGAACTAAAGTTGAATAATTTCATCATTTATATTTTGTAAATGAGCATATACCCCTATTGTTTCTCTCTTAGTTAAACCCTAACAAAATCTTATAATTCCTAAAATATTCCATTGTGCAATGTCGAATATACTCCTACTAAATTATAATGTCCCAAAAAATTTCTGTGTATTTTGAATTTTATGTGGTAGACTAGTAGTCATGCTTGGAAAGTTAGAATAATGATATATGGTGTTCTATTTGTTACCTAGAGAACACTAATTTATTAGGTTTAAATCTTCTAGACTTATAATTTTATCTAATAGAAACTGTGATGACATATGTCTTTTGTTATTTTGTTCTTTTTTTAATTTATTTTCTTGCTTAATAGGGCATTCATTAAAAATAAGTAAGCTAAATATCGTAGTTAGACTCATAAAATAAGATAATAAAGAATGAAATATGAATAACAAAATCTTCATTGTAGATGATTGCAATTATTTAATTTAATGAAGATCTTCAAAAAAATTGTAGCATATATTATCATTCATTGTGAAAATTTAAATATTATAGAAAGATGATGATATTCATTATCATTCTTTGTAGCATTTTTTGGTGAGTAGATATTACATTTAGCAAATAAGTTCTAAGAAATTGTCATAGTAAATAGATATTCAAACAGCTATTTTAAATTTAAGTACATGACTTTATACTTCTTCGAAAAAAAAAATTATATTAATTTTCTCACTAAAGGGCCAGCACGTGCCTTGCACGTGCAACCCACACGAGTTATTTAAAAGGCTAATTATATTGCTTTATGGCATTAAAAAAGAAGAAGTACAATATCCATAATATTTTCACAACATTTTTACAACAAATCTTAGGTGGTAAGTTGTTACTGGTTATAATTTGAATCTAACATTGAAATTACTTTTTTGCTTACTAATAACAACTAGTAACCATAGTATTTATTATAAAAATGTTGTAAAAATGTTATAACCATAGTATTTAAAATAAAATTATTACTTTATCATACACTCTTTAACACCATGGGCCAGATTCTTCATGTTTTACCCGGTGAATGTGTTTCTCACATTCATTTTTTTATATATTTCCTTTTATATTTTAAATATGAAAATTTTTATTTTTGTCTTAAATAAAAATTGCAATCCCTAAATTTGCTTGAAATTCATTTTCCTCTAACTTTATTTTTATTAAATTGAGTTCCCTAAGTTTTATATGTTGGAGTTTATGCCCTAAAATTCAATTTATTGGCATGTTATAAATAAATAATTTGTTTAGTTATATGAGACTATTTAGAAATGAACTAATGAGATATTATCTTAGTCCATGAGATGCATAGTATGTAATTTAGTCACAGAAGATATAAATCACACATTCTTTGTAAACTCAGAATTTTAGTTCGTAATCAGTGATGAAATTGGGCATTTCATTTGCGAAGACTGTAACATATCAATTAAGATGATTTGTATTGATCATGAAAGTAGAGATTTCTAGTTGATATGTTTATATGTTTTAAGAGTTAAGACATATTGAACTAGACCGCTGTGAGATTTATTATTCTCCTAATGACTGTCAAATGAATAATAAATCTCACGACTTCTATTTACATGAACTCTTAATCCTAAGAGAATAATGGACCTGATTATGAAGTGTAGATTGCTTTGATATATTAGGAGTGAGATCTAAAATAACGATCAAAACCTTAGTATGTTGGGCAACCGCATTTAATGTTGATGAAACATATATTCTCAAGATGGAATACATAATTTCTTAATGGAGACATAAAATATTATCTTGAGATAAGTTCAATGAGTTTGGTTATTCAAAGTGTTGGGCCCAATCACTTTAGTAAGGAGTTACTAAAGTATATATTTATGAAATTAAATTTAATAAATATATGATGAATAACTTAAAGGATTAAACCGGGTACTCAACGATCAAAATGTAGTAATCTTCAAAGTGGCAGTCAACAATTATAACTTTATATTACTATGAATATTTTAATAAAGGGGTTGCATGTATAATAAATTTTTGGGATATAATTTATTAATAATACCTAGAGTGCAATTATATTTATATAGTGGTATTGAATATAATTAATGGTAACTTTGGACTTGTTAAGAGTTGACAAAAAAGCCTAAAGCCCATTGGAGTTAGAGTCTTATTTGTTTCCTTTTGGTCCCACTCCAAACCACATACTAAAGTCTAATTGGAATGGCCTAAAAGGTTAGCACAATTAGATAATCAATTATATATAATAAGAGAAACATAGAAAATTTCATAAGGTTTTTTATTTATTTATTATTAAGATCATATAAGGAATGAAATGATGTGTATGTGAGTGTAAGACACTCTCTTATTCTCCATTTGGAAACTAGTTGAGAGACCACATTTCTTAGGCATTAAGTGGAATTAGAGTAAAGATTAAAAGTATTCCCAAGAACTTCTAATATTTTATTTTTGAATTTCACCACACCAAAGTACGCTCACTTGTTCTTGAATTCTGAACTTATATAATACATGTTATCAATTATGAATGAAGTAGATCCGTTAATTTTCAGTTGCGTATGTTTTGTATGCGATACAAACATGTATTTTTCCAACATTATATTTATTCGGGATTTTTTTCAAAATAACATCTATTCGTAAACAATTTTGTCAGTTAGCTAGGTTTTCAAACTATTTAGGAAACTAGCATCTCAAGACTAATAAACTTGAGTTTACTAAAGCAAATTGATTCTCTAATACTCGGTTTTGGATTAAAATCTTCGTGAAACTCGAGTTTTAGAGACTTGAGTTTCAGGTCTTGCAAAGATTGTGTTCCCATTCGTCCTTTTTTTTTTTTTTTTTTTTTTTTTTTCATTCTCCAAAACAAATTAGTATACCCAAACCCAAAAGCTCGGCCATGGAAGTTCAGAGAGCAGAGGTTGAGATTGAACCACCACCGATGGTGGCGATGATTGTTGGAGCCTTCGTCACCACTACCTGGGGCCTTCACCGCAATCCGAACCGAGAGATTGGGTTAGGGAGATCTGGGTTTGTGGAGTTGCAGATCTAGGTTTGTTGTTGGTTCGTTGTTTTTCATGCATCGCCTTTTTTCTGGCTTGTTGTCTTCCGTGTTTGCTTCTTGCTTTGTAGCTTCGCTTTGGTGTCATGTTTGTTTCGTTTTGTTTGCTTCAAGGAAGAGCGTAATTGAGTTTCTTAAACTTGAGATGTTAGTTTCCTAAATAGTTTAAAAACATTGCTAATTAACGAAATTGTTTGGGGATTGGTGTTAATTTGCAATTTTTTCCTATTTATTCAATTTAGGCATTCCGTCAAACTTGTTAAAAAATTTTCCATTAAATTGTTTTCTCACATGAAAAAAAATCTATAAAATTAATAAAAATATTTTATGTGAGATTGTAATGGATATTATACATAAAAGGCCTCAGAAAGTTATATGGAAATTTAATAGGAAGCCAATTACAAGTCAAATTGTTTTGATTTTATATATACCAGCTTGTTACCCCATGCATATGTATGAATATACTTAAAAGATATACATTAAGAAGTATAGTATAATTCTTACATATGTAATTTAAGAGTTGGTATCTCATGCGCTAGGCGCATGAGATATATATATATATATATATATTAAGATGCATATTATAATTTTTACATACATAATTTAAGAGTTGGTATCTCATGCGCTAGGCGCATGAGAGAATTTTCCATAAATTAAATATTATTGATAGTCATTCTTATTTTTTTTTTTACTCTTTAAAAGATCTTGTAAGACTATTGTTAGGTAGAAAATGTAAATTGTCCATTTTAAAATTTTTTAAAGCTAAATAATTCTAGATTCTTTGATTTTTGTAAACAATAACTCACATGGATGGATATTTATGATGTGATCCCACATTTGACTCTAAAATTAAGAAATAAAACTATCTTTAAAAATAAATAATTTGGGACGCATGGAGTAAAATTGCATTTCAATTGTAGACATGTAGGGCCCACCTGCTTGTGAGAGGCTGGTCTCATGCGCCTAGAGCATGAGAGATTTTTCCATAATTTAAATATTATAGATAGTAATTTTTTTTAACTCTTTAAAAAGTCTTGTAAGACTATTGTTAGGTAGAAAATGTAAATTGTCCATTTGATTGCTTGGCGTTCCAATTCCCTTTTCCTTGTCCTTTTAGCCTTTGAGAATCTGCTTTCTTCAATGCGTGAAGTTTATAGCAGTCAGGTCTTGTGTGTCCTCTAACTCCACAATGGTGGCAAGAGTGTTGAAATTGAGGACATCTTTGAGACTTTAGAAAAGATTTCCCTTTAACCTTGGGTTTAGCCACATATGGATTTTGAGGTTTTGTCAAAACCTTTTGAGCAATTCCATTTGGCTTCTTCTCCACTTTTACATTCTCAACACTAGGTATTGCTACCATTGGTTCCTTAGCTTTAACAAATTCCATCTCTTTGGGCACATTGGCTCTTGAACTACTTTCTCTGGAATATCCTAAGCCACTTTTGTAAGAAAAAGGCTTTTGACATGCAAGCACCTTGTCAAGTTTCTTGGAGGCAACGCGCTCCACTTTGGTATTAGCTTGAATCACTTCAAACTCAAGAAACTTGATCTTGGAGTAGGCCACGGTTAGTTCTCCATTCAACGCCTTAACTTCACACTTCGTTTCCTTGTACCTTACAAGTATACTCTTGTAGTCTTGTTTAGCCTTCTTCATTTTTCTGATGGTTGCCTTAGCCACTCTAGCATACTCTTCGGTTTTCTCAAGAAGAGAATTATAAGATTCTTGCAGTTCCTTGGTTCCTTCATCTTCATCATTGGATTCTTCCCCAATTCCCATAGACTCTACTTCAGTGTGCTCACCAAGTTCTTCCACTAGAAGGCTCAAATCTTCCAATGAGTCCAGGGGTGCAATGGTCATAAATGTAACATAATTTCCTTCTCCATCACAGCTTTCTTCCGAATCAGAATTTGAACCATCTGAGTCACTAAGGGTAGTTGCAAAGACTTTACCCTTCGCTTTCAAATACGTGGGGCATTCTTTCTTGACATGCTCATGCCCTTTGCACTCAAAGCACGTGACCATTTCAGACGGTGAGGAGTCTCTTGAATCCTTCTTCTTGAAGTCTTTATTGTCCTTCTTGAACTTTGAGAATTTTCCTTTCTCAAAAGACTTTCCATCTCTCTTGAACTTTAGGAACTTACGGAAGTTCTTAGCAAGATATGCCACATCCTTTTCAACCTTATCCTCATCCGAGGAGTCTTGAGCTTCTAATCTATCATTGACTGTCTTGAGAGCAAGTGATTTGCTCTTCCTTTGAGATGGTAGAGATAGCTCATAAGTTTGAAGAGAACCGATGAGTTCTTTAATTTTAATCTCATCAAGGTCTTTGCTCTCTTCGATGGTAGTGACCTTTGCATTGAAACTCTCCGGCAATGAGCATAGAATCTTCCTTACAATCTTGGAGTCCTCCGTCTTTTCTCCCAAGTTGAATTTCCCAATCACCACTTCATTTAGCTTCCCATGAAATGAGTTGAATGACTCGTCTTCACTCATCTTCAGCTCCTCGAAGCGTGTGGTAAGCATTTGCAACTTGGTGTCCTTCACCTTTTTGGTGCCTTCATAGGTCGTCTCCAAGATTTGCCACGCCTCTTTGGTAATTGTGACATGAGAGATCCTGTGAAATTCGTTAGGAGAAATACCACAGAAAATAACATTTAAAGCCTTGCTATTAGCATTAGCTACCGCAAGAGCTGCCTTATCCCATGTGGATTTGGCAGCCTCCGGCCTAGTCCATCCTATCTCGACAGTGTCCCAAACACTATCATCAATAGAACATAGAAATGCCCTTATACGGACTTTCCAAAAAACGTAATTGCTCCCATCAAAGTATGGAGGAGTATTAAGTGATTGAGATCGATCCATCTTAAAAAGAGTCTAGGATCACACTTAGGTAATAAAATCACAGCAAGTGTACCTGCTCTGATACCTATTGAAAGCTCGAAAATGTGTGAAAACACAAGAGCTGTTTAGACCCCCAAATTAAAATTAATGGTTCGGTTGATTTTACTCTAACTTAAACTAAGTGCGGAATAGAGTAAAAGTGAGCGGATAAACAATATAACTACTCTAAGCCATATTCATCAAATCACAGCAGTAAAATGAAAGCTAAAAGAGTAGAGAAGAAAAATGCAAATACAAGATAACATGTCAATGTGTTATCGAAGAGGAAACCGAAGAACTCGGCAAAAAACCTCTCTTTCGCCCTCCAAGCGGTAAATTGATCCACTAGAGAATAAGTTGGAGTACACGAATAACAAAAGATCCTCCAAGCCTAGTCTACCCCATGTACTCAAGCCCTTCAAGCTCCAACTACCAACTGACTTCGCTAAGCCTTGTCTTCTTTAGCTCCGGATCACGCGATCCAGCCCAATTGCATCCACCAAACAAATGCCTTCTTCCAATACTTCCTAGCAGCACCAAAACCTCACTTTACACTCAAGATGGGTGTGGTAAGTGTTTGGGCTATCAACCTCTCAAAGATTTGGAAATGGAGAGGTAGGAGTTAAGGAAAACCACAATGGATTGTGTAGAGGATTGTGGGTATAACAATCTCTCACTCTCAAGGGTAGTGGCTAGGGTTTTCTCTTTGAAAAGAACTCATCAACATATGTGAGTAATGTGGGTGTATATAGTGTGAGTAGGGACATGGTGTATTAGATATGACAAATTGGCAAAATAGAATGTTTCGTGGGTATCTCGCGGGAAGGCCTTATCTGTGAGACACTTGCGAAAACTAGTTGTCACCATCTATCATGACTCTTCGCATTCTAGTCATGTGCTGAGCACATGCTTCACTTCGCGGGAAGGCTACTCATGAGCTACCCGCAAAAACTTCTTTGGTCTTCAATTTCTTTGAGTCTTCACACTCTCTCTCACACACAACCCTTACAATAAAATCCCACATAAAATACAGGGTACAAAAGATTGAACATAATTACAATAAAATTTGGCACGGAATTAAAGCCAATACAAAATAGTTGTAAATCATAACTTTACAATATTTATGATATGATCCCACATTTGACTCTAAAATTAAGAAATAAAATTATCTCTAAAAATAAATAATTTATGACACATGGCGCAAAATTGCACTTCAATTAATTGTAGAATCTAATTAGATTTTCTCTAAGCTTTAATTATATATATATATATATATATATATGATTACTAGTCGCTAATCTGTGCAAAGCACGAGAAAACTAGTTAAGAGATTCTTAAAAATAGCATTAATATTTTTCAATGAATTTTTTCACTCTTTCTCACTTAGTAAAATTTATAATTTTCTCCATTATTTGATTTGTCTTCGCAAATGCATATTAATATGAAACATATAATTCATTAATTAAAAATTCCATTGTAGGAAGGCTACTGTTCCTTTTTTGAGAAAATAAGAATACTATTCTAATGTTGCAATATGGGTTTTTATGATGAAACTTATAATGCACTAAAAATACCAATTATGGTAATGGCCCAGTATGCCTAAATGCAGATGAAAAATTAAAAAAAGAAAAGAAAAGAAAACAGTGAAAACTATACCAAGAGGAACAACGTTGACTTAAACTAATGCACAAGTAAGATATTTTGTGAGACACATGTTGTACATTGGAAATCTATTTTGTACCTGAGACAATTTTTGTTTGGCTAAGAAAATGATATATTTTGGTACCAATCAATACTCATGTAACATTTTGAAATTATTGTTATATATATACTAAACTTAATGTTCTGCAAAATGCTAAATGTAAGGGCACGTTTTGGTTTCTAAGCCTAAAAGATAGAAGGATTCAGGCCTAAAGAGCCTAACACAATGAATTTTTAGAGTGGGTTGGAAACTAGGCTTCAATGAGTTGGACAACAATCATAATGGGGTTAAAGATGACAAGAAAGCAAAGATAAACAAGTTTCGTGCAAAGAAAATCTTCCTCGGCAAAGTTCGAGGAGAGCAGATCTTGTATAGGCCTCTTTTCAAAGTGATTACAAGTCCAGTTCTTATTGCTATAGTGTTTTTTCTATAGATTCTCCGACGATCCCCTGTAATTGGGGTCTTTCTTCTTTATATTACCCTATTTTCTTCATTTCAACCCTCCACGTGTAGATCAAGCTGCTGGCTCTTATCTTTGTCCCATCAACACCTTCCTGAAGTCTTTAAGAATAGTTGTAAGGCTGAATATCATTGTTCAAGTATCACCTCCACATTAATGCGGCCAAAGAGTTAGCTACAAAGCTTTTAATGCGGTGGTAGTAGCCTTTTCTTAGATATTTCTTAGCTTCCCTCTGTCTTATTCCCTCCTAATGTTTATCCTTACCAGTAGAATCGTTTGAAGTGTAGCTCTTGATGTCAGACCAAACATTCTGACCTCTGCTCTGCTTGGCCGAGGAAGCATTTATCCTCGGATAACCTTACCGAACCTTTATGGCCAGAATCCTTCCATAACTCACCGATTGGTACCTTTCCGTTAAAGCCTACTTGTCCTTGGACTGCTAAATGTCCTCATACAAGGCCCATGGCCCAATATACACTCCGGGGCCCTTCATCCCTACACTAAAGATACTTCAAATTTTATAACATAACATTTTGTAATTTTTTTTTGAGGAAAAAATAGTTTGTAAATTGATGTGATAATAATTGTGATTGGTAAATAGCAATAACATAATAAATAATAAAAAAATATAAAGAAAAAAAATATGACCGATGACATTTATTTCTAGATGTTAAGTAGTTAGCATTATTTATATTTTTTTACTCTAAATAAATATCCTACCAACTTTTTTTTTCCTTATTTTATTCTCATTCACTTATTCTCTCTACCTTTTAAGTTTTTTATTTTTATTTCTTTTTTCCTTCTTCAAAACTCCTCCACATGTTTTTGTTAGTACAATAATAATAATAATAATAATAATAATAAAAACAAAAGCACTTGTTTCCATGTTTGGTAGATTGTTACAGTGGTAATCAACAAAATTTGAATTAAAGCTCAATAGTGCTATCAAATCAATTGGGCATAGGGACGGCAATGGGGTAGTGCGGTCGAATGATGGGATCTTCGCTTCCGTCCCGCATGATTTTGTCTTGCCTTACCCCATCCTGGTCCCTTTTTTTTTTCCTTATTTTATTCTCATTCACTTATTCTCTCTACCTTTTAATTTTTTTATTTTTATTTATTTTTTCCTTCTTCAAAACTCCTCCACATGTTTTTGTTAGTACAATAATAATAATAATAATAATAAAAACAAAAGCACTTGTTTCCATGTTTGGTAGATTGTTATAGTGGTAATCAACAAAATTTGAATTAAAGCTCAATAGTGCTATCAAATCAATTGGGCATAGGGATGGCAATGGGGTAGGGCGGCCGAATGATGGGGTCTTCGCTCCCGTCCCGCATGATTTTGTCTTGCCTTACCCCATCCTGGTCCCTTGGGGCTTTGCGAAGCCCCACCCCACCTTGTAATACTCTACTTCTTGTTAATTTTTCCACAACTATTACCATTTTTTTTTAGTAAAACATATTTCATTAATTTATCCCATCAAATTAAACTAATTTTTAGCAAAAACTGATTAATATTATCCAAGTGTTTAACAAAACAATATCAAAATAAAAACGAAAAATCTCATAATACAAAAACAATGATTCAATAGTATATAAACTTGTTTCTAATAAAGACAAAAGAAAACGTTAAAATTGGTACCCTATTTCCAACCTTGCTAGAGAGAAAAAAGAGGTAGAGAGCCACGTTGGGTAGAATAAAATAAACTGATGATATATTTGTTTAAATAATAGTGCTTTAGGATATGAAAAAATCACAATTTTACCCTTATCAAAGCTGGGCGGGGTGGGGTGGGTTTAAAAAGTCTAAACCTATCCTCGCCTTGCCCCATGATGTGGGGCTAAATTCTCGTTCCATTCCCGCCCCACCATCTTTACGGGGTGGGGAAAACCCACACAAGGTGAAGCGAGGTGGGGCAAAATCACCATCCCCAATTGGACATGTCAAATAGCTGTACACACATAGCATACTTAACAAAAAAACACACCAAACAAAGTTAAAAACAAAAGAAACATAGTACACACAAAAGAAATAGAGGGGTTTGGTTTTCGCGAGATAGAGAAGAGAAGAAGAAGAAGAAGAAGAAGAAGAAAAAGAAGAAGATAGAGAGAAGCGATCATAGAGAGAGAAACAAACCTGAGGTAGAGAAGAAACAAAGAAATAAAAGACGAAGGAGCACTCAAAACAAAGGGGGAGTTTCGATGTTGATCGGATGGAGAGGTTGAGAAAAGGAGAGGGAGTTGCATTGAATGAGATAGTTGAAGAAGAAGAGGAGATGGGAGTGTGTTTGAAAGAGAGTTTTTGATCGGGTGTTTTGTTTTTGGGGGACTTGGGCTGAGTTTGCGCTTGAGAGAGTATGTTTTTTTTTTTTCTTTTGATGGGGTTTTGTTTTTAGGGAGAAGGAGAGTGTTTTTTATTTTATTTTTTAATTATTGATGATGTGTAAAATTGTGGAGAGTGCAAAGCTTACGTGGCAAGCTCTAAAGAAGTCAAACAAAAGTCAAAGGTTCCGATTTTATAGTATATATAGATTATAGATAAATGATAGTGTGATCATCGAAAATAAGTGATCTAAATTATAGATAAAGGATAGTGAGATCATAGAAAATAAGTGATCTAAAGAAGAAATTGTTGGATTTCTCTATTTAATTGGGCTTCTACACTTACGTTTTTTCTTTCTTTTTTTCTTTTTAAGCAAGGATTCTACTAATTTGGGTTTTTAGTTTGTTTGGAAACAAAGTTGGACTAAAATTCAATTAATGTAGCTGAAGGCATGTTTATGTTTATATTTAATATGAGGTAGAGGGTTGGGCCTTAGTTTTAGTCCATGATTAACTATTAATGTTAGTGACAAACCTTAGAGCATTTTCAGAAGGCTCTTTAAAGTCACTTTCCTCAAAATTTTGGAAAATAAACCCACAAAAATCAGCTCCAACAATCTCTCTAGTGGTATATTACATAATTTACATCCAAAATTTTGAAATTATATGAAAGGAGTATTACATTTGATTGGGAGATGTTGCAGTGATTTGAAGGCTGGATAAAAGTTTTGCTGAAGGCCGAAGTAAATAGCTGCTAAAGGCCACAATTTATCAAAAGGCCGACATCACGGTAAAATCCAGCTAGGAATCTAGTATTTATCTTAATTTCCAACGTTATATATAGTGTTTTTTTTTAAAAAAAATTGTCGGTTGGGGCCGGGCTCTGACAAGGTTGTCATAATTTGCAATATTTGAGAATCGGAAGAAAGACTATGAAGCTAATCACCCGTACATATATTGTAGTCTATGGACGTCAAAGATGTATTTGGACCATCTAATGGGCTGGGGAGTATAGGTATATATATCTCAATGGGCTGAAAAGTGTTGATATATATATATATATATATATATAATGGCCCAATACAACTATTGAATGCGAAAATACTTGTTGTCATGGGCATGCATGCCCATACATGGATTGTAGGCAATAATGGTATAATTAATCAGATTGGTCTTTGTATCTGGTTTGATCGTAGATATATGTTTTGATGATCTAGACTAAATGATTTGTGGCAAAACATCATGCTCATATGATGAGGATTTTGAAGTTGATGAGTGATGAAAAACAAAAGATGATATATACAGATATTGATGTGTTGGCAAAAGCCGGAGATGAGAAAAAGATTGGAATGAATGGTTTTAGTCATGTGAATTGTGAAGGCTACTGACTTTGCTAATGAGTGATGTAGTTCAAATTGAAGGCACTATAAAGGACAAAGGAAATATTATAATGAACTTGTTATTGAGGTTTTAAAATTGGAGAGACCACAATTAAACAAAACATTTGTCCCTAGCTAGATATATGTTGCAGAATGCCAAAAAAAAAAGGGGCTTGTATGCAAACTCACATAGCTGAGAATGAGGCTTAATTAATCTGGTGAATTGAATTGCAATGGCTTGATTTCTTGACGTTTGTTTCAGTTGCACAGTTCGAAATTATTTGGAGTTCTAGACTCTTTTATATCTACTCTATCGAACATAAATACTTGCTAACAACTTCAAGAACCCTCTTGAAGATTATTTTCCAACAGCTTAATTGTGTATTGGATGCAGCAACTTTAACTGGATCGCTGGATCTTTCAAATTCTTCAACTTGAACTCCAGTTGATGCTTTGAGAGAGCTTGATTAACTCTAACCCAAGATGTACAATGCATGACTATCCAAAAACCTCAAATAACGTGCTCTAGGTCTTGTTTTATACCTTGGCTTAGAATTTACAAAACACTTGATGGATGATGGTTGATTGAGTTAAAATAGGATTCTTTCAGCATGATTCTTAATCAATCAACATAAGAGACAAGTTTCAGTTGATCGACTAAATGTCAAGGATGTGTTGAAATTCCTGACAATTGCAATTCTTCATGAGTTGCAACAGGCAAATGTTTTGATCTTCAAAGTCATTTTGAAAACACTCAAGAAACTAATTTTAGATTACATTCTCACAGTTTGCCAACCTAAAGTTATGAACTTAACAACTTTGGTCCTCTCAATTTTAAATTCTAGTTCAGCCTCTGTGCATATGTGTGACGTGCTCCCTTGCACACGGACGTAACTCATGACAAGTTATTATTGATAGATAAAAAAATAATGTCAATAATATACTCAAATGAAAACCAGTAAAAGTGTTTATCATTTCAAATGTTGTGAAAATTTGTAAAAATTATTGTGTATGTAACACTTATATTTCTCCCCCATGACAGTGAACATGTCAGACTTTTGTTGAAAGTTAGTATTCAACTCTGGGGTTGAATGACAGATTGGACATTGTAGTATATTACTAGCTAGTTGTACACCAACTGTGCAGAAGAATAGACAGGTCATGCATCCTAGTTCTTCTACATGCATGCACCAACTCATTACTCATATTAAAAATATAATCATGTATATAATATAAGAAAGAGATTATGAACAAAGAAAAGCAGGCCATACACTTCAGATTAGGCCGACGTGATTGAATTAAAATATATGTGATACATGATACATCTAATGGTGAAATCTGTCGAGCTGGAAACTTTGAGCACAGAATCTTCCTAGGTCTTCTAAATTAGATCTTACTATTGATTTTTCCTTCTTATTATATCTTCCTGCAATGACTTTATCTTCAATTTTACTTAAACTGGTGTCCATCTTTTAAGATTCCTCACAAGCTTTAGCAGTACTTATTGAGTACTTATTGACCTATTCCCTGAGATTAATGATAAGATGGGGGTGTGGAAAACTATGGTCCTAATTGGGATATATTTGGAAAATTTTGATTGTGGCATAGTTTACTAGTTAGGACATTAACCAAGTGCATGAAATCTGTTATAATCTGATTTGAACTTTGGGGCTTTTGACCTTAT